>NC_136020.1:19259182-19261682 GCF_048128805.1 Centroberyx gerrardi | reverse complement strand
CTTCCACCATCTGCTGCCAGAAACTCTAAAATCTTTACCTCCGTTTGCTCTGGAAGAACAGCGCGAACTCTTCCTCTTCCTGTTTTGTGTATCTCTCTTTGTGCCATAAAGCAATCCAGCAGACTGTGTGAAACCCGATCCGGTGGCTCACAATGTAAAATGCAGTAGAGGCAGAGGTAGAAGCTACTAAGCTACTTGGCGATCGTCTCGATTGTTTATGGTGATTATACTAAAGTCTGAAAATTAAAGTGGTAATCATTTATTCATGTTAAAATGCTACAGCAGCAGCTTTAAGAGGCAAGAGAGTCGACTCGTCTCAGGCAGCTCACTGCAGCGGATAGTCGGAGCCGGCTGCAGCCAAACCACATCCAGACAAGTACAGCAGAACGTCATTATACCAGAGCTGTAATGACAGCTGTCTGTTCCTCTGATCTCTACTGTAGTCTGGACCGCTTCTCTCTCTTCTCCTCTCTCTTCTCTTCTCTACTCTTCTCTTCTCTTCTCTTCTCTTCTTGTCTCTTCTCTTCTCTTCTCTACTCTTCTCTTCTCTTCTCTTCTCTTCTCTTCTCTTCTCTTCTTGTCTCTTCTTGTCTCTTCTCTTCTCTACTCTTCTCTTCTCTTTTCTTCTTTACTCTTCTCTACTCTTCTCTTCTCTTCTCTACTCTACTCTAATCTACTCGTCTCTTCTCTTCTCTTCTTGTCTCTTCTCTTCTCTACTCTTCTCTTCTCTTCTCCTCTCTTCTCTACTCTACTCGTCTCTACTCGTCTCTTCTCCTCTCTTCTCTTCTCTACTCTACTCTTCTCTTCTTGTCTCTTCTCTTCTGTTCTCTTCTCTTCTCGTCTCGTCTCTTCTCTTCTCTTCTCTTCTCTTTTCTTCTTTACTCTTCTCTACTCTTCTCTTCTCTTCTCTTCTCTTCTCTACTCTACTCTACTCTACTCTACTCTACTCTTCTCTTCTCTTCTCCTCTCTTCTCTTCTTGTCTCTTCTCTTCTCTTCTCTTCACTTCTCTTCTCTACTCTTCTCTTCTCTTCTCTTCTCTTCTCTACTCTTCTCTTCTTGTCTCTTCTCTTCTCTTCTCTTCTCTTCTCTTCTCTTCTCTACTCTTCTCTTCTCGTCTCTTCTCTTCTCTTCTCTTCTCTACTCTTCTCGTCTCTTCTCTTCTCTTCTCTTCTCTACTCTTCTCGTCTCTTCTCTTCTCTCTTTTCTTCTCTTCTCGTCTCTTCTCTTCTCTTCTCTTCTCTTCTCTACTCTTCTCGTCTCTTCTCTTCTCTCTTTTCTTCTCTTCTCGTCTCTTCTCTTCTCTTCTCTTCTCTTCTCTACTCTTCTCGTCTCTTCTCTTCTCTTCTCTTCTCGTCTCTTCTCTTCTCTTGGGCACTGGGGCTTACTTTTTGTTTGGTGTATGCTTTGTAGCAAGATGAGTTTTTACTGAGTTGTTGTATCGCTTGAAATGCGGCGATAAAGATTTTATAGATTTTGAAATTGTCTTCTCTCTTCTTGTCAGTATTCTTGTGTTCTTCTCTTCTATCTTCCCTGGTTTCTCCTTTCTTCTTTTTTCTTCTTTTTTCTCCTCTTCTCTTCTGGCGTTTACTGTTCTCCTCCTCCTCTCCTCTTCTGTCTTCTCATCTCCTTTCTTCTAATTTCCCTTTTTCTTCTTTTCCATTTCTCTTATTGTCTTTACTCGTATCTACTCTTATCTTATCTGCCCTTCTCTCCTGTCTCCTTATCTCCTCTCCTTCTCTAGCTTCTTCTCTCCTCTCATTTCCTCTCCTCTCCTCCTTTTCCTCTCCTTTCTCCTCATCTCCTTTTTTCTTCTTTGTTGTCTCGTCTTTACTCCTGTCTCCTTATCTCCTCTCCTCCTCCAGCTTCTTTTCTCCTTTCCAATTTCTCTTCCTCTCCTCTCCTCTTCCTCTCCTCTCCTCTCCTCTTCCTCTCCTCTCCCCTCTTCCTCTTCCTCTCCTCTCCTCTCCTCTCCTTTCCTCTCCTCTGTGTTGATTCAGTTTGGAGCTCAGGTGTTTTTTCCAGGCGGCCCAGGAGAACCTCGAAGTAATCTGTCACTATCCGCCCGAGACGGCCCATCTGTCCTCTGCGCTGCGGGTGTGTGTGTGTGTAGGTGTGTGTGTGTGTGTAGGTGTGTAGGTGTGTGTGTGTGTGTGTAAAATGCATGTACCCCGAAGGTGATGCGTCTGTCTGGTTCTTCTGGGCTCCATGAATCACCAGCGACGGTGATTAGGAGATATTTATGAAGACTAGCCGGGCATCTGTTACCTGCTGATAGAACCAGAGAGGGATGGAGGGAGAGCCGGGTAGCGGAGGAGCAAATGAGATCGCATGAACGATGGAGAGAGAGAAGAGAGAGAGAGAGAGAGAGAGAGAGAGAGAGAGAGAGAGAGAGAAAGAGAGACGACGAGGAGGAGAGAGGGAGGGGAACCGGCAACACAAAGCTTTTACACCTACCTCCTACTACCAGCGGCGTGCTTTGCGAGTGGGAGGGGGTTGCCA
>NC_136020.1:19226682-19256682 GCF_048128805.1 Centroberyx gerrardi | reverse complement strand
GATAAAGGAGGCGGGACTCGTACCGGACAGCCGCTGTGTTAAAGTTGTGACCTCATGTGTTTTGGCGGGGCGGTGATAAATCAGCTCCATTACACCAGACCTTCACAGAACAGAACAGGGAGTGGGACAGAGAGACTGGAGGGTTTTCAAGAGTTTTCTTCCAAAATGAGTTGGAAACGAGGCACTGTGACAAAATGATTGCTGCCATCAAAGTAAAACTCACTGTTAAATGTAAGTTATTACCTATTTTCAGCCTGTTACTTATAATTGTAACATTTTAGAGGATGTAATTATGGTTTTTTTAAGCAATACACATCAGGACTAAGACAGATAAATAGTGTACAACACCGTATATCCATTTGGTAAACCTTTTTTAGCTGACAAAATACAACTGATTATATATTTTACTATTTTGTAAGGTCTTGATGGATCCAGAATATAAGAAAGTATAGTTGCCCATATTGATGCTATGCACATAATACATATAAAGATGTTTTAGCAACACTTACTGCTGAAAACACGTTCAAACTTTCACGTATAATTCAAGGCTGAGCATCTATTTGACGAGAAAAAAACATCTCCAACCTGAAATTGATCAGTGAAAACTTCAAAAACAAAAATATGACCATTTTGTAAGCAAAGGTCTTTCCATAACTCATAACATGGATATCAAAGGAAAACATAATTTGCTTTACTTGCAGGCCAGCAATCAGTTTCTAACATCATCATTTTCAGATGGTGGATATCTCATCTTGGAACAAAACTCTTCATGTTATCCAGTGAGTGTGTCATGGCTGAAATCAGCGCTCCTCCCTCCTGCAACTTTTTCACTCTTGGGAACAAACTCGGAGCCATTTTAAAAAACACAGCCAGCCGACAGAGAGAGTGTGTGAGGAGGGAATTCAAAGTGTAATGAGAGGGGAAGAGAGAAGAAAGAGCCCCCCCCCCCCCCCCCAAAAAAAAGGTAATAGGTTCATTTCATTTGGAGGGATAATGAGGAATTGATTTCCCTAAATGTAAGCGGAGATGAAAGCAAAGTGGCAGATCGGTGCGGAGGAAGCTCAGCCTCTAAAGGAACTAATGAAGAAGAAAATGACAATATACACTCCTGCATGCTAAGAGGGGAGACTGGCTGATAAACAAGCTATTAAAGGAATAGGGGATCTGTATAACGACCACACACACACACACACACACACACACACACACACACTGTTGAGTATCACAAAGTTTTCTTCAGACCTTGAGGAAAAGCCTTGGAAATAAGTCATGTGACTCCTTCTGTTATTTTGATATTGTTGTATGCTAGTTGACACACACACGCACACACACACTCAAATGCATGGACACACACACACTCAGGCACCATCCCTAGCCATACACACTCATTTTATACCCACTTTCAATCATGCACGCACACACCTTTACACACACACACACTCATGGACCATCCTTAGACATATACACTCATTATATACCCATTTTCAACCACAAACACACACATTTATGCACCATTCCTAGCTGTACACACTCATTTAATACCCATTTGTAACCATGCACACACACACACACACACACATACACACTTATACACCATCCCTATCCATACACACTCATTATATACCCATTTTCAACCATGCACACACACAAACACACACTTATGCACCATCTTTAGCTGTACGCACTCATTTTATACCCATTTTCAACCGTGCACAGAGACACACACACACACACACACACACACACACCCTCCCAACCCAGTGGCTCAGTTGAAGTCTATGGACACACTCCCCTCTGGTCGCTGCTGATGAAGGCTTTTATAATTACAGCCCTCTCAGCGGCCGACATGTTCGCACTTCAAAGCCGGGCGGCTGTGATTGGAGGAGGAGCGGAGCCGCAGCGTCACGCCAGACCCGTCCTGTCATTTCCCTCCAATCAATCTGTCATCCTTTTCCTTTTCCTTTTTTTTTTTTCTCTTCTTCCCCGTCTTTCCGCGCCTAACGTGCATTTATGGCCGAATCCTCTCTGATGGAGCGAGGCGGCGGCTCGTAAAATACACGCAGCGATCAAGGAATCAGACACACACACAAGATTAAAATTGTGTTTTTATCTCTTGGTTTTTATCTTTCGTTTGTTGCTCTGTGAAGTGCTTCGGGACAAATCCTGTTTATTATAAAAGCACTTTAAATAAATTTGACTTGATTATATATTCACAGATGAAGTGGAAAATACTGATCATCATGAGGCAAACCACCACAAAACAACAATAATACTTTCAGACATGCATTAATTTATGCTTTTATTTCCTTAAAGTCCCTATCCTCATGTAATTTACATCAGTGTGATACTAGTTGCCATGATGTTTTCAATGAATTTACCTCTTAAAGAGTTCTGTCAGCCTAAAAAGTAAACGCTAGTCCACAAATAAACAAGTGTGTTTACTGAGTTTAGGCACTTGAGCTGCATAATGTCCCGCCACAGTCACCATGATATATTAAACATAACCTGCTATGCTAATCAGAACATTTATTAAGCTAAAAAAAATGTCAACATGCTCGTCTTCACACAAAACATGGTTGTTATCGATATGAACTCTGTATCTTAAAGCATTAAATAGTTAAAGTAGTTTCGAGAAAATCTGTTTTTCCTCATTAATATGCAAATTTATGCAGCAAAGTGCTCCGAAAGCTAATTAGATCATCTAGTCTACAGGGGAAACCTGTGGTGTCTGTATGAGGTTTCTGTCATGTTTCATGTATTGTCCTTGAGTTATTGATAATTGGACATATGTGTTTATTTGCAAGGCTTCAGTTAACACACACACACACACACACACACACACACACACACATAGATACACAGTCATATCCACATATGCTGTAGGGATGTGTGATTGACTTATGTGAGAAACCTAGCTGGTATTTCTCCTACAGATCGAATCAAGCTAACCGCTGCAGCTATAGCCGGCTGTTCAATCACTATCGATATTGATCTTTGATAGACATTCACTAGCCAACTGGCCTCTAGCTGCTCCGAGCTAGTCCCCAAGCCGGCCCAGCTGCTGATCCACTGCTCAGATCAATTCCTTTTCTCTTCCCGTCAGCGCGATCGCCACATGGATCGGGGCTTTTTTTTAATTTTTATTTTTTTAACACGATCTGTGAATTGTGTTCCTCGCTCCCTCCGTTCTCCATTTTGTGCTTCAGCAGCATCGACCACAAACGCCACAAAGCACAAATAGCGCTGACACAGGAGGTTAGCGCCCGCCGCTCCCGCCGAGGCCGTGATGCAATCTGAACCCGGGGCTGTTCCGCTCTGTTTTCTGCTCGCTCTCTCTGATGTTTTCAGGGATGAGAACGTTTCATCAGCGAGCCAAGGCTGCGATGGAAAACTGATGTTGTTGTAACTATAATTAATAACCGCGCTTGATCAGTTTCGTAGCAGTGCGATGGACCCACGGGATCCACGGGAACTCTGCATGTAGTTTGAGGCAGAATAAAAGCGTTTTGGATTAAAGCTACAATACCGCAGCTGTCGGGTGAAAACCTTGTTTCGAAAATATCTTACTGGTCTTGGTTTTAGCTTGGTGATGATGCATTTCATGAAGTGATGCAGGGAAGGAGTTTCTCAACCCATAGAGGAGCCATGTAATCCTTCAGCTGAGGTGAAAACATGAAAGTTACCAAAATTTGAGTTATTAGGCTTTCACATGACAACAGCGATAAGCAACTTTTCGTCTTGGGCCACGAAGTGTATTGTTAGTCCCGCCCTCCTCTCCCCCAGTTGGGCAAGTTCCCGCCCAAACAACTGTCAATCATCTTGATGAGCTGTCATCTAGCTTGAGGCTGAGGAAACCGTAAAGCCAGGTGTCATTTCTTACCACTCTCCTCCATTGTTGTTGTTGTTGTTATGGCTTCCCTGCTCTGTAGCCACTAGCCCAGTGGTTCTCAACGTGGGGTCCGGGGACCATCAGGGGTCCTTGAGGGGGTTCCAGGGGGTCCCCAGCAAATTGATGAATTGTTCAACTTCACCATTATTTCTTTTACAAGAAGTTGGCACAATTAGAGAATGTAGAAGAAAGACTGTTTTGATCATAGTTTCTCTGTTATCTCTCTACCTACAATACAGATAGTCATGGGATTCTGGACAAAATCATATCTAACAATAAAAATATTAACAGATTTTGGTCCAAGACACAAAATCTCATCAAATGGAGGTCCGTGGCCCTAATGTGGACTACATGTGAGGTCCTTGATATGAAAAAGGTTGAGAATCACTGCACTAGCCTCACCTTGATAGCCTCAAGCTCACCACTAGCCAGGCCCACAGCAAATGGTTTACGCCCTAAAACTTCCCGAACATCATTTTAAAAGCCAATTCCATGCAAACGGGGAGGTTTCGGCATGCACACACACAGTCACAGACAGACACACACTGATAATGTGGAATATCTCCTGTCTTTTTATTGTTATTTTAAGATCAAAGACGCTGCATATTGCAGGTTTAAGTGCGCTGGCGGTTTCGCCACCCTGGCTCCCTGCTGAGGCTGTAATGAATCTGTAGAGCGGGGATGACCGCAGTATCGCTGCTGCTGCTGCCGAGCTCCACTGAGGCTCTTCAGGCCGCTCAGCCTCGGGCAGAGAGTCAGAGAGGACAGATAGAGAGGACTGCCAGGCCTTCCCTAGTGGCGCCTCCTAAATCACTACAGTCCACTGTGGAGGTTATGACTGTAAAACCTGCTCTCTTCTGCTCTGCCTCTCCTGCTTTGCTCTTTTCCCCGTCTTTATTCTGCAATAAGGCTCACGGTCCTATCCAGATCAATCTCTCTCTCTCTCTCTCTCTCTCTCTCTCTCTCTCTCTCTCTCTCCAGTCTGCAGCACAGGCCTCGGCTCTCTCTATATTTAGTCCCTGAGGCCAGCTGTGGCTCCAGAGGGGGCTGATCTGGCTCAGCGCAGCCCTCGCTGGGATTCGCTTCTCTCACAAAACCCCTAATCGTATGGACCGCACCCCAGAGAGAGAGAGAGAGAGAGAGAGAGAGAGAGAGAGAGAGAGAGAGAGAGAGAGAGCAGGACGAATGAGATGTTGAGGGAGGCGAAAAAAAAAAAAGAAAAGAGAGAAACTGCCTGGCAGAAAATGGGCAGAACGTGGATGAGCTAAAAAGTACATTTGAGAGAACAAGTGTGCAGAGGGAGGGGAAAAAAAAGAGTGTGAGAGCAAAGCAGAAAATGAGGCTGTAAAAGCAGCTCATTAACTTTGTGCAGAAATCTCATTTTCAGGCTCTCAATGGAAGAAAGAGAGAAAGAAAGAGAAAAGAGAGAAGAAAGAAACCTTATATGGCACACAGATGAGCTCGGCTTACCGGCTTAAGAACACGCACGTTTGTATTACTGCGCTTGTGAGGACCTTTATTGATTGCACTGGAAAAATCCACTCTAACACACCTGAACACTGTTAAAAAAACAGTTATTGGTGATGTATCTTGCATTTCTGGGCCCATTTTGTTGTTTGGTGGAGTGTTTTTCTTATTGCCGTGGATAACTGGACAAATATAGACGATGATGACACGCTGAGATATTCCCAAGAGAGCAACAATGGAGTTTGACAGCAGAAAATGTTTCAGCGATCTAAAACCTCAGCGGTAAACGTCAGGTTTTGGTGTCAGTCCCTCAAAATCAAACAGCGAGGGCTTCTTTCTAGAGCCGCCATTTTGCACCAAGAGACGTTCAACAATCATACAGGGAGAAATCCATCGTAGAAGAGGAGAGAGACCAGTTTCTCCACTGAGAGTAGCAGAAAATAGACCAGAATGCAATGCAGCAACAAGACAGGTTGAGTTTTGAGTAATAGGCGACTCTCGTTTTTTCTCGACTGAAAAAACTCTCGCTTCCTCGCTCTTAGTATCTCTGATTCTCTCTCCACCTACACATATAACCCGCGGCTGAATGCAACAAGTTCACACCTGTTCTCTGGGGCTTGTCGAAAAGCATTGTGGGAAACGTAGGAAATCACTAACTGCAGTAGAAGTAGACGAGGCAGGTTGAGGGAAAGTGGGTACACCAAAAAAGTAAATTACAGCACTTCATCACAAAATAACTCCTGGAACACACTGAGCATGACAGATTGATGATATTTAACGATGTAAGAGTATCTGAGGCTGGATTTTTCCCATCATCCCTCACTACTACATGCCTAACCTTAACCCTTACTCTACTTTAAACCTAATCCTAATTCTAATCTCAACCCTAAACCCAAATCCTAACCCTAAATTCACCTCAATTCAATGGAGAGTTTTAGTGTCCCATGATGGTCTAAAAGCTGTTTCAGAGGCTTGTCATTTTTTGGCATGAAAATGGTCAGATTTAAAGATAGCAGCATAAAATATGAGCGACTTTATTCTTAAAACATTTGTATCAGACTTCAAAAACGTCAAACCCTAGTATGTGTGTGTGTGTGTGTGCAGTGTATGTGTGTGTGTGTGTGTTAGAAGAAGTCAGGACCTGCCAAAATGCCCTCACATGCCAAAAATTGTCTTGTCTAAAACTCAAACTGGTTCTCACAAGGATACAAGTACAAAATAAGAACACACACACACACACACACACACACACCCCGACCATGTTTACCTTCCTGGTGTTCAGTCTCTCCGGGGAGCAGATCAGACAGATATGCCCCGAACTTGTACACAAAGACAGAAAAGAGAGTAACAGAGAAGCGTTGACAGTGACGGACTCTTTTAAGAGGCGTTCAGGTGACGCAAGGAGAAAGGAGCACTGCAGTGAGAGAGAAGAGGAGGAGGAGAAGAGAGTACGCCAGCGCCTGTCAGCCATCCCTCCACCTGAACAACTGACATTGGAGCGACTGACAGGGAGAAATAGGCTCGGGCTTCGCGGCCTTGTAGTGCTGCTGACACAAACACACACACACACACACACACACACACACACACATAAACAGGCTTCTACACTGTCAGAATGTCATCAGTTATTTTACACCCAGCTTTTTCTGCTGACTCTGGGTTTCCACTCCCTCTCTCTCTCTCTCTCTCTCTCTCTCTCTCTCCCTCTCCCTCTCTCTCCCTCTCTCTCTCTCTCTCTCTCCTGTTGAAAGACTCACTGTACCACACACAGTGACGTGGTTCGAGGCGTTGTGTCAACAGCATGTTAGCGCTGCGGTGACGTCGACGCCCGAGTCACGACACAAAGAGCGCTTGGTAAGCAGTAAGCTCTGAAAAAAAAGAGAGAGAGAAAACTTGATCCAACGACGCCTTTTTCACCTAGCGGGGCTTTGTGTTGTGCGTGTGTGTGTGTGTGTGAGTGTGTGTGTGTGTGTGTGTGTGTGTGTGGGGGGGGGCACTCTGCAGTACAGTGAGCCTCACAGCACAGCTAGTTTACAGGATTATGTAACACCTGGCTACTTGATACACATTACACTACGTCTTGATGGTGTAGTGCTGCATTGACCTCCATTACCTCCGTTCTCCAGATAGATAGATAGATAGATTCTGAGAATAAAGTCAAAACTCAGAATTCAGACTTTTTTCTCAGAATTCTGACTTTAATCTCAGAATTCTGACTTTAATCTCAGAATTCTGACTTTAAACTCAGAATTCTGACTTTAATCTCAGAATTCAGACTTTTTTCATTTTGACTTTAATCTCAGAATTCTGACGCTTTTCTCAGAATTCTGACTTTAAACTCAGAATTCTGATTTAAATCTCAGAATTCTGACTTTTTTCTCAGAATTCTGACTTTAATCTCAGAATTCTGACTTTAATCTCAGAATTCTGACTTTTTTCTCAGAATTCTGACTTTAAACTCAGAATTCTGACTTTAATCTCAGAATTCAGACTTTTTTCATTTTGACTTTAATCTCAGAATTCTGACGCTTTTCTCAGAATTCTGACTTTAAACTCAGAATTCTGATTTAAATCTCAGAATTCTGACTTTAAACTCAGAATTCTGATTTAAATCTCAGAATTCTGACTTTTTTCATTCTGACTTTTAATCTCAGAATTCTGACTTTTTTCTCAGATGTCTGACTATTCTCTTACTCCCTCTCTTAAACCCTAATCCTCTTCTGTAATAGATAGATAGATCTACTAAAATATCAACATATGATGCAGTAATCGCACTAAATGCTCGACCATTGGCATTGATGAAGAGTTTTAACACCCTGCGGCTATTAAGTAATGACTTAAGAGTTTCATTTCAAAACAAGTGAAACATGTCGTTCCCCATGAATGATGCAGGCGCCCTTTGGGCCAATCAGTAACGAGATGCATCATTCATCTAAATTAGACCAGTGGTGTAACAGCTACGGCTTTTCAAATTGTATGTTTTTTTAAACGGCAGAACACTGAAATCCATCATCGCTCCAAATTTCATCAAAATCGGTGGCTGAGATATTATGTTTGAGTTTAAAATTGTAACCTTTAATTATAGCGCCCCCATCAGGCCAATCAGTGTAATATTTTAAACGCTGGAACACAGTGTGAGGATGCATCGTCCCTTTAAGTTTTGTCAAAATCAGACCGGCGGCGTCTGAGATATGAGGTTTGACGGACGGACACAGCGTGTCCATCGTCCCAAGTCAGTGACACTGGTTCTAACGCGGCGGTGTTGCGGTGAAGTCGGTGACCTCCCGCCCGGCAGATGGCTTTGACCCGTTCTAAGCCCTGGAGCCCCATGGGAGGTCTGCAGGAGACGATGCACTTCTCCGCAGGGGGGTCGTAAACACAGCAGTACCCCCGGTTTAATTCATGTGTATGTGAAGTTTTGTGAGATGAGTGCAATGTCTCAAAATGCATAATTTGAGTTTGTGCTCATTTCACAAAGTTTGGTGAAACTGTGTTGCTTTGTAACTGAGGCAATTTGGTGGGCACTTTTACCCAGAGTGCCTTGCAGTATCACTAATCTATGCAGTTTTTGCATAGGTCGCCCGAGTGGGAATCAAACCCCCAACTGAAGTGTGAGTGTCAACCTCTTCCCATTAAACTATACAGGACCATTTAGGGCTGTGTGTGTGTGTGTGTGTGTGTGTGGGGGTGTGTGTGTGGGTGTGTGTGTGGGTGTGTGTGTGTGTTAGAGCGCCCCTCTGTCTTGCAAAGTGCTTATCTGTGATTATCAGCGGCCTGATGAGGCTGGCATTGGAGTTGGACTCGGCCTGTGCATTAACCAGGGTGATTATTTAATTATCCTCTAATCAATGCGTCTAATGAGCCACATTAAGACAGAATGGGAGTGTGAGGTCAGAGGTCACAGCTTAACTATACTGCAGCACACACTGCAGAGAGCGAGCAGGGAAGTAATGAGTTATCTCTTTTCTGTGATTGATTCACTTTGTTGTGAACTTGGACTTTTTTTGAGCATTCATTGAAATCAGTAATTTAACTTTTCCATAAGTTTGTTCTGACTGCAGTGCTGCACTTCACTACATTTTAAATCACATCCGTAGTTTGTCTGTCTGTCTGTCAGCAGGATTTCTCAAAAACTTATGAACGGATTTCCATGAAATTTGGCGGACAGATCGGTGTTGGGCCAAGAAACAACTGATTCGATTTTGGCGGTGATCCAGATCTGGGATATCTGCCATTAGACGATTGTCGTGTTTTAGCCATAACTACGAAACTAACAGAGATAGACACTTGATTATAAATCCTAAGGCTATGTTTGCAGGGTTAAGAAATCAATTTAACTTAAAATTGAAGTGATAGAAATTATGTGTTTGGGTGGCACAGCAAGTTTGAGATTTGTTCGGCGTTGGCGGAGGTTTGCGCTTTCAAAGTGGCTTCTAGTTTAAGACTTTTTAGTTAATTAAAAGAATCTAGTTTGAACTCTGCCCTATACTTTTTTTCATTGCATGGGAAACTGTTTTGTAAAGTAGTAATTCAGTAGCTTTTGAGTACAATCTACCTTTTACTTTTACTCAAATTTACACCAGTAATTTTACTTCTACTTAAATAAAACGTCAGCAAAGTAACAGTACTTCTATATTTGAGTAGGATATTTTAGTACTTTTTTCCACCCCTGCCAGAAAGAAAGGGAGCGCAATCCTTTGGCAGTCAGCTTAAATAAAAGTATAAATCAAGTCATTACAACACAGCAGACCGTTGTGTTTTATAAAGTGCACAGGTTGGTATCGAATAACAGCGTGGCACCATTATAGACATGCCGATATTCATGAAATATTCCAGTCTTCTTGTGTGATACCGGATCTGTAAATGACATATCGACCGTGAAAAGCAGTTACAGCGATGAGAAAGTAGCTTGAGAGCGGCGCTGCCTCGAGCTGCGGTTCTTTATTGAGGTTGTACAGATGAATAAAGCTGTTCCCGGTTGTGCCTGCAGGACCCTCGGGCACAGCGGGGACGGCCCCGGCGTCGAGCCGCCCCGCTGTTTGCCACGAGAACAGAAAGAGCCAATTAAACGAGCTGAACGGCTGAAACTCACAAACCTCAGCACCTGTCACACCTACACCTCCATCTCTCTCTCTCTCTCTCTCCCTCTCTCTCTCTCTCTCTTTCTCTCTCCGTCTGTCTCTCTGTATATCAGTGAGTTTTCAGCTGCCTGTTATAAAGATGTATCTCCGCTAGGCTCCATTTCTGCTCCTGTTGCCTTCAGAGAGGCCTTTAATCATCCATCCACAGGGACCTGTGTGTGTGTGTGTGAGAGTGTGTGTGAGAGTGTGTGCGTGTGTTAGGGCTACAGCGATATATATGCCTTTTATTATGTCGACCAATCAGTGTCGTCCACCTCCGATATGATGGTTCCTCCCTGACCACAGCTACATAAAAACAGTCTGTAAAACCTGCAATGAAATTTTATTCCCATATTTACTGGTTTAAATGCTTAGTAAGGTTTGTTTGTCAAGTAATTCTTTATTTAAAGGCAGTAGTGTTGAGTTTCTTAGCTTCTAACGCTAAAAGAGTTTACTATTATTGGTTTCAATGGAGAGTTTTAGTGTCCCATGATGGTCTAAAAGCTGTTTCAGAGGCTTTTCCACCCTGACAAGAAGAAAATTCTGGGTGGAAACACTGAATCCTTGTCATTTTTTGGCATGAAAATGGTCAGATTTAAAGATAGCAGCATAAAATATGAGCGACTTTAGTCTTAAAACATTTGTATCAGCCTTCAAAAACGTCAAACCCTAGTGTGTGTGTGTGTGTGTGTGTGTGTGTGTGTGAATATTGAGCTCTTCCCTTGGATGTGTTACAGCAGGACAGATTTGAACTAATCCCTGCTGGACAGAGCAGACGCCCCACCAGCAGCCAAACTGGACCCAGTTCAGACCGAATTAAACTGAGCCGAGCTAAAACCACAGCAAGAAACACAAGAGCGGTTACAGGAGTTGTGCAAGGTGTGAGTGTGTGTGTGTGTGTGTGTGTGTGTGTGTGTTAGAGTCACAGTTGTTGGAAGTATTGCTGGATTTGGAGAAGCATTGAAGCATGTTCGGATCTGGACTGACCACTATAATCCAACACTGTTTAATATTACATCCAGACAATTAATAGGGAGAGATAGAGAGAGAGAGAGAGAGAGAGAGAGAGAGAGAGAGAGAGAATGTGATAGAGAGACATAGAAATAATTAGAGGTATACATGCATAAATTTGGGATGGAGTGATACAAGCACGTCTCACCTGGACGACTTCCAAGCACAAAGCCAAAGATGAGGCTCTGTGTGTGTGTGTGTGTGTGTGCGTGCGTGTGCGTGCGTGTGCGTGCGTGTGCGTGCGTGTGTGTGTGTGTGTGTGTGTGTGTGCGTGTGTGTGTGTGTGAGAGCGAGAGAGAAGGTCACCCGCTGTTTGCACCGTAAACATTTTCCACGTGTACGCAACCAGTGAGAGCAGCCATTGTTTCCTTCACACAGCAGGTCGCCACCCCCCTCCTCCCCCCTCCTCCCTCTCACCCCACCATCCATCACCATGGCAACAGCGGCCGCTCCACTGACAGACGGTGGCATAGACCTCACACAGTCAAGGCCCCCCCCCCCCCCGTCATCATCACCATTGGCACAATATACTCCCCATCCCTCCAAGGATAGTGAGATTATGAGGAGAATGGATTGTGTGTTGTTTCAGGTGTGTGTGTGTGTGTGTGTGTGTTGGGGGAGTTCATTGGGGGGTGATGCGTTCCACAGAGAGGTCAATTACTCACTTACAAGGAAGGTAAACTTGGTTTGTGCATGTGAATGTGCGTGTGTGTGTGTGTGTGTGTGTGTGTGTGTGTCTCTCCTTTCTCGGGCTAAGCCATTTGCTGATCTGAGCGCTGTATAAGGTTTTAAAGGTTTTAACCAGCAAGCGTTGTAATCCTTACACTGATGAGCTGGCTGCCGAACGGTATCGCATCGAGGACTTTAATGAAAGCGGTTCACTGTGTGTGTGTGTGTGTGTGTGTGTGTGTGTGTGTTCAGATTCCAGTCACTTGTGATGATTCCCTGTTGCGTGCAGACTATTAGCCTGTGGGCGTTTTTGTTTATGGCTGATCTGCATTCTCTCTCTCTCTTTTTCCTCTAACTGCTTTGTCTCTCTCTGTCTGTCTGTCTGTCTGCCTCTTTCCATTCTCTCCTCTGTTGGTTTTTCTACCGCTCCCTCTTTCCGCCCAGCTGTGTGTGTGTGTGTGTGTGTGTGTGTGTGTGTGTGTGTGTGTTCCATTGGGAGTGACCTCTCTTATCCCCGGCCTTTAATCTGACCCAGTGAACTGATTCAGCAGCAGTGAGCGGTGCGTTCAGGGACGCCGGGCTGAACGCGGCCCGG
This sequence comes from Centroberyx gerrardi, assembly GCF_048128805.1. Classification (NCBI taxonomy): domain Eukaryota; kingdom Metazoa; phylum Chordata; class Actinopteri; order Beryciformes; family Berycidae; genus Centroberyx; species Centroberyx gerrardi. The sequence goes on along the minus strand of NC_136020.1, from coordinate 19,243,931 downwards.
CCACCCGGACTGCAGACAGCGGTGTGTGTAATGACAAGGCCTCCCGCCGGGCCGCGGTCGGCGCCGCGCGGCTAATCACGGATCGTTTTAGCTTCGACAATTAGTATCGCCAATTTGGAAACATTTCATCCGTGCGGCGCTTGCTGGACGCTTTCATTCAAAGAGCCTCAGAACCGGCGGCGTGTGTGTGTGTGTGTGTGTGTATTTTTAGCATTGGGCGGCCCCAGTGGGAATCAAACAACAAAAAAGTTACCGCAGTAGAGCTTCAGACGGGCGGAGAGCGATGTGCTCGAAACGTGTGCTGATGTTAGAAGAATAAATTCACTGTCAGAAGGGAAAAGGAGCGTGCACAGCAGGGGATCGTGCCTCAAAAAAAGATATTAAGAGCCTGAGATGGTAAAAAAAAGAGTTCATTTGAGCTGATAATGGTTCAAAAAATGGAAAGTGACGTCTCAGCCCATCAGGCTATGAAACATTTGCTTACATTTTGTCTTCATTGTTCATTTTTGCACCATGTTAAATTGAAAGAATCTTATTTTTTTTCCATCTCAGCTTCTTAATGTCCTTTTTTTTTTAGGCTTTTCCCTTTTTTGCTACTGTTTTTGAACTCTGCCTCACACCCAAAAGCAACACTAGCGCCTTAGTCAACACAGAGACATTATCAAACGGTTTTATTCACAGTTTCATGCTAATAAATTCATACACCTTGGGAGCAGCTTTCGGGGTGTGCGGACTCTCCGTTTGCTGCGTGCTTTGTTTTCCTGCCCGGCGCCTGGTTTAGATTGAGATGTGTGTGTTTTCACTCTGCCCGGTGGGACTCAAACCCCCTAACTCACCCAGGCTGGGTTCACGTCTGCTGCACGATCCCCACTACAGACGACATTTGATTTGGAGGGATAAAAAGTGCAATAAAATCATCTTGTTCCTCCACTGTGCAGCTGTAGTTGTGGTTGCTGATTTTTATTCGATGTGTGCAGCCACTTTCTCTCTCTCTGGCTCCCTGTGGCTGATGGTGTCAAAGGAAAAATCCACTTTAAAGCACTTAAAAAAAGCAGCTGTTGGCAATTGCATTTCTGGGTCCATTTTGTCGTTTGGTGGTGGATAACTGGCCAAACGTAGACGAGTGTTGTCATATCAGGCGCTTTCCGGCGCAGCTACAATGGAGTTTGATATCAGAAAATGTTTCAGGATGTAAAACCTCAGCGGTAAACGTCAGGTTTTGGTGTCAGTCCCTCAGAATCAAAGAGCGAGGGCTTCTTTCTAGAGCCGCCATTTTGCACCAAGAGACGTTCAACAATCATACAGGGAGAAATCCATCGTGGAAGAGGAGAGAGACCAGTTTCTCCACCGACAGGAGCAGAAAATAGACCAGAATGCAATGCAGCCGCAAGACAGGTTGAGGTTTGAGTAAAGGGGGCGCAAATCGATTCTCTCTCCACCTACATGTGTAACCCACAGCTGAATGCAACAAGTTCAGGCCCGTTCTCTGGGGGGTTGTCGAAAGGCATTCTGGGAAATGTAGTAAATTAGAAGTAGAAGTAGACGAGGCAAGTTGAGGGAAGGTGGGTGCACACCAACTATTCATCACAAAATAACTCCTGGAACACATTGAACATCACAGATAGATGATATAAAACAGTATAAGAGTGGATTTTTTTTGTTTTGTTTTAAATTCAAGCCCGTGGCGTCTCGAGCTGCAGTCTGAGACCTGCAGCCGGACTCTTCTGTCTCCATCTCTGAACTCTGCAGGAGCGTACAGTATCCCCCATCCCCTCCCCTCCCTGCAGCGACCGGGCCATCGCTCTATTCTTCTTCTCCTGAGTTTATCACCGCAGGCAGGACCGCAGTCGCTCCTTCTGTTCAGCCGGAATTGAAAAGCTCATCTCTTTAAGAATCGCTTCACGTCCCGTCTCTTCTCCCCTACCTTCCTCCTCCTCTGCCCGTGTCTGATCCAGCTCCTGTGCTTGGGGGGGGGGGAATATCAGCCTGACTCGTCTTTTTATCAGGTAGCACTTCTCTGTCTTACCAAATATACCAGGGGAGTATTTGTCACCCTTTCTCACATCTGCTGTCGGGGCGGTGTGGTTTTGATCCTTGGCCTTCTCGCCTGTAGGTTTCTTGTAATGTTGGTGATCCAGGAGGAATTGAGGCTTATTCTACTGTTGCGCTCCCTGTTAAGACTTTCTAGATACGGTGTCAGCGAAAAAAGCCTAAAATGTAATGTAAATGGATTAGTAGCTCTATTTCTGTGATTCCCTCAGGCCTTACGCCTAAAGCCGCTCAGAAAACTGTAGGAAAAAGATTCTTTTTTTTTCTAAATGCTGAAAAAAAAAAAAAATCTTACCCAGGAGTTTTAGCTCAGATTTCGTTCATTAATATTCTCAGTGTGAAGAACAGCTTTCTCAGCTCCAGGCAGGAAGGTGACCTTGTGTCCAATATACATGTAAGAATTAGAATATATGAAGAGTTTTATTCCAAAATGAAATACCCACGATTTGAAAAATGTGACCCCTCTACTCTAAGAGAATGATTTGCTGACCTGAAAGCAAAACTTGCTATTAAAAAGTCGCTATTGAAGATATAAACCATCTTAGGCCCTTTACTTGAAAGAAAGCACTATTTCAGAAGATGTAGTCATCTGAGGTTTTGAAATATTGATCAGTGAACATCAGGTAACTTTTTTTTTTTCACTGTGACTCTATAGCTCTTTTGAAATAAAACCTTTCATATACTGTATTTATCCTTAACAACCTGGAGTTAATGTGTTTATTCTGCTCTGACACTTAACCCTGCAAACAGGTTTTGAGCGCGACTCGGGTCGTTTTAGCACGTCCTCGTCATTACCGCTCAGTATCTCCCCTTTCTAGAAGGAATCTTAGGGCTAAAAAACCCTCATGAATTACTTACAAGCGCTCGTCGATTGAGAGCATTTCTCAAACTTAAGATGTTTTATGCATAAGACCCCGGAGTGTCGGCAGGAAAAATGGGGAAGACAAAGATAATTTTCTCTGTAGTTTGGTGAGGATTCAGTGGCTTGGTCGCAGGGTGCCTTATCCATCTATCTATCTATCTATCTATCTATCTATCCATCTATCTATCTATCTATCTATCTATCTATCTATCTATCTATCTGTTGGTCTTTCTGATGTTTTTCAGATGACAGCTTAACTTGTCAGCCTCGGGGATCAGATGCCTCTGCCTGATCTCAGCACGCTTTTTGTTCTTCACTTAGCTTATGTTCATTCCCATTCACACCCTTTACTGCGGGCGGGGGGGGGGGTGTTACTGACGGAGCGTCGCGACATGAAGCGTGCGTGTGTGTGTGTGCATGTGTGCAATAGAGTGTGTGTGTGTGTGACTCTCACAGGGTGTGTGTGAGCAGGTTCAGTGAGTTCATTGTGATCGCTCCGGTCTGCCCGTCTGTATCCAGGCAGAAGAGGAGAGGAGACGCCGCTCCTCTCGCCAGCTTCCCCTTCATACCTCTCTCTCTCTCTCTCTCTCTCTCTCTCTCTCTCTCTCTCTCTCTCTCTCTCTCTCTCTCTCTCCTGCGGTCTCGTGGTTTGTCTGCCCTCGTGCCCCAGTCGGCCCTTCTCTCTTCTGACTGGGTCTCTCCACGCTTGGCCACCTCCGGCTGAATTGGCCTATGCTTGACCGCGTTTCACCGCTGGACCATTTCCACTCAGTCAGAGATTGTATATATGTGTGTGTGCATGTGTGTGTGTGTGTGTGTGTGTGTGTGTGTGTGTGTGTGTGTGTGCGCCCCAGGGGAAGGGCGGATTGTAAACAGTCATCACTCGTTGACTTCCTGCCATCCATCAAAGCCTTGAGTTCCATTAGGTCCACACGGCCTCGGTCTCCCCCTTCCCACCCAACCATTATCGCATTGCAAACTTCTCCGGCGACTGTGTGTGTGTGTGTGTGTGTGTGTGTGTGTACGGGCCGATGTTGGCCAGTCCGTCTCCGATATGATGGCGTTTCCTCCCTGACCGCAGCTACATAAAAACAGTCCGTAAAACTGTTCCACTGCAGTGAAATTTTATTTTCTTTGCACGTTTTATTTATTCATTTGCTTGTTCGGTGAAGTTAATAGAGTTTCCCCCTGCCATTGGATAGGTGTGGTGAGTGCTGACACTAAAAGAATTTCATTAGTCTGGAGTTCAGTGGAGAGTTTTAGTGTCTAAATGCTGTTTCAGAGGCTTTTCCACCCTCACAAGGATAAAACTCTGGGGGAAACGATGAATCTTTGCAGTTTTTGGCGTGAAAATGACCAAATTTAAAGCACAAAATATCCTTATCCTTAACCCATATTGGTTGAATCTTAGTTTCTTTGTGTTTCCACTATCTGTCTTAAGAGTTTCCGTGCTGCGACTAACCAGATGTCTCCTGTTGTTGATACCATGTTGGAGCCATGTTGGGTTAAATGACCATCTGTGGTCCTGTTCCCCGTATCAGGGCCACAGGGTGTGAATTCCTTTCCTTTTTAGTGATGGGAACTTTGCGTCAGGCAGCGAGAAGGCAGCTATGACTCAGGACGTCCCGAAGAGGAAGAGGGAGAGCAGACAGAGGCTTACTCAGACTCATGAATCAGCTACATGGCAATCTGTGGATGACCTTAACTGAGGCAACACTAATAAAGACCACAGAGAGAGAGAGAGAAGCAGGGAGAGGGAGGGAGGAGGGAGAGAGAGAGGGAGAGAGAGAAGGAGAGAGAGAGAGAAGGAGAGAGGGAGGGAGAGAGAGAGAGAAAGGGAGAGAGAGGGAGAGAGGGAGGGAGGGAGAGAGAGACAGAGAGGGAGGGAGGGAGAGAGAGAGACAGAGAGAGAGGAAGGGAGAGAGAGAGAGAGAGGGAGAGAGGGAGGGAGAAGGAGAGAGAGAGAGAGAGAGAGGGAGGGAGAGAGAGAGAGGGAGAGAGAGAGAGAGGAAGGGAGGGAGAGAGAGAGGGAGAGAGGAAGGGAGAGAGAGAGACAGAGAGAGGGAGGGAGAGAGAGACAGAGAGAGAGAGAGAGGGAGGGAGAGAGAGAGAGACAGAGAGAGGGAGGGAGAGAGAGACAGGAAGGGAGAGAGACAGAGAGAGAGGGAGGGAGAGAGAGAGAGGGAGAGAGAGAGAGAGGAAGGGAGGGAGAGAGAGAGGGAGAGAGGAAGGGAGAGAGAGAGACAGAGAGAGGGAGGGAGAGAGAGAGAGAGAGAAGGAGAGAGGGAGGGAGAGGAAGAGAGAGACAGAGAGAGGGAGGGAGAGAGAGACAGGAAGGGAGAGAGAGAGAGAGAGAGGGAGAGAGAGTATACACTGATGAACAAAACAGTCACATCTTCCTGATATTGAGTTTTGCACAATCTACATCTCAGTTGTCTCAAAGCGTAAAACTCCTTCTCTAACTTCATCTCCATCTCCTCCTTTGTGATTGATATAGATTCAATAAGATAAATCAATAAGGGATAAAGGCCTTGACCTGGATTCCCCTCGTCAGTGGACTTCATGAAAAGAACAAGTGTCTGTGTGAGAGTGGAAAAGCACCGCAGTCGTTCTCAACCCTTCACAGCTCACAATTTCCACAAAAACTGAAGCGGTGTCTGCTGCTGAGCCCCCTGCTGCAGACTGATGACCTTAAACACCGAGTGAAGATTATTATTATATTTTCAGTTTTCAGGCTGTTTTCCTTGATTAATTAATGCGAGAAGCCTCGAGGCTACAAATATTCATTATTTCACCAGAAAAACACATTTTTCACAAAGATTAAAACATAATGGTAAATTTATACATTAAAAATATTTTCTACATCCATAAATTATCTCATGACCGAGAGCCCCACCCACCCACACACACACACACACACACCCACACACACACACACACACACACACAGCTTGAGAACAGCTGCTCTACATTAGACTTAGAGAATTGAGAGGCAGTCCTTCAGTATCTGTCTGTTTCTGTCCAGTGGGTCAATAAGCTCGATCGACCAGACACAACAGATTTCCTACATTTCCCAGAATGCCTTTTGACAACCTGCAGAAAACGGGCGTGAACTTGTTGCATTCAGCTGAGGGTTATAAGTGTAGCTGGAGAGAGCGATAGTGATAGTATAGTAAGAGCAAGAGAGGGAGAGTTTTTCCAGTCGAGAAAAAGTGAGAGTCTCCTCTTACTCAGATCACAACCTGTCTTGCGGCTGCATTGCATTCTGGTCTATTTTCTGCTCCTGTCAGTGGAGAAACCGGTCTCTCTCCTCTCCTATGATGGATTTCTCCCTGTATGATTGTTGAACGTCTCTCGGTGCAAAATGGCGGCTCTAGAAAGAAGCCCTCGCTCTTTGATTCTGAGGGACTGACACCAAAACCTGACGTTTACCGCTGAGGTTTTACATCCTGAAACATTTTCTGATATCAAACTCCATTGTAGCTGCGCCGGAAAGCGCCTGATATGACAACACTCGTCTACGTTTGGCCAGTTATCCACCACCAAACGACAAAATGGACCCAGAAATGCAATTGCCAACAGCTGCTTTTTTTTAAGTGCTTTAAAGTGGATTTTTCCTTTGACACCATCAGCCACAGGGAGCCAGAGAGAGAGAAAGTGGCTGCACACATCGAATAAAAATCAGCAACCACAACTACAGCTGCACAGCTGAGGAACAAGATGATTTTACTGCACTTTTTATAACGTTTTAGAATTAAAGTATTCAAGGGTGGATTCTTCTGTTAATTTGCATCTATGTTGCTGCAAACTAACTGTATATGCAGAGTTCTAGGATCCTGTGGCTCAAAGCGTGGTTATGTATGATATTATAATCAAATAATTTCTCACTGCGACTGCCAGTCATTGATAAAATGCCAAAAAGCCCAGAGAGCGAGCAGAAAACAGGGCAGAGCAGTATTCAGCTGCGCCTGCATAATCTAAGCGTACGTGGGATACATCCAGCGCACGCCGCCACAGTGCGTCTGCGAGGGAATAATGCATCGGTAATGGATTCCCTCGTTTGAAATGAATGAGGCTCCGTGGCAGAGCGATGGCGTCGACGTGTTGAGTGCGCTCCAGGAGGGAGTGTGAGCTCCCCCGGCCCGGTTCTGCGCTCCGGTGGCGTCTGCCGTCTGGCGTTTTACGGTCTGGTGCGCTCGGTGACGGGCCTGACGCGTTAAAGGAGGCCTGAAAACCCCCCCCCCGCTCGTCCGCTCCGCTAGTACAATGTAGTCGTTTTATGAGCTGTCAGGTGCTATCTTCCTCTCGGCCGCGTTTGCATTCCGCCCCGCTCCTCTCCTCCGCGGGGCCCCTCGCCTCCCCGCCGATTATCACAAGTGCTGTCGGAGTCAGGATCGCTTTATTCGCCGAGCAGCAGTAAATGTACGGGAATTTGTCTGGATGACGTTGGTGCGGGAAGACACTGACAACTCGCATGGTGATAAAAGGTCAACTGGACCTCACATTCAGTGCAGTGTGGCACGTACAATCAGCAGTAGACTATACGCTACCAGTCAAATGTTTGGACACACACATTTTTCTTTATTTTTACTATTTTCCACATTTTAGAATAATAGTAAAGACCCCAAAACTATGAGATAACACAAATGGAATCATGCAGCGACCAAAAAAAGTGTTAAACAAATCAAAACTATCTTTGCCTTGATGGAAAGGCAAAGGCTTTGGAAAGGAATTCATACACAGGATCAACTTCACTATTTATATTTGTCTAAGAAACACATTTCAAGCATTTAAGCAGAAGCCTTTAGATCAAAATGGCTTTAAGAGAATGAGAAACATAGTGCATTCAATCATGTGGGTCCAGACTTTTGACTGGTGTACATACTACTGAACGTTAGTGAAAATTAGCTTTCTGTCACTATGACATGGAATAGATGTCCATAGTCGTCCATAGCTTCTTTCTCCATCATTTTGTTACTTAAATATGTTTCCAATATCAGTTCAAAACAGTTTCCAAAGCTGTTTTAATGAATTTTTGAATTTTGAATTGATTTTTTTTCGTGTCATACCATCTAAATGGTCCATCCCACATGGGATTACATGACACACAATTACAACAACATAAGACACAGACCTCCAGGTCACTCAGCATAATAGCACAAACTAAGACAGCTAATATAACACAAAGCAAATAATATTGTATTGTGAAAATGTTGTGAACTTAATTTCTGATCCTTGTGGAGCATTTTCTCTCTCTCTCTCTCTCTCTCTCTCTCTCTCTCTCTCTCTCTCTCCCTCTCTCTCTCTTTCCTTCCTCTCCATCTCTTTCTGAGCCTGAAGTGAGGGCTGTCAAAGCCATAATTGCTTGTGTATTATCTCCATGTTAGTAATCATCATTAAGGGATTAGACTGAGCACTCTAACCAGGAGGAGAAACAAGCAGCTCAATCATCACTGGAAACTTGATTGGTTTCATACACACACACACACATACACACACACACACACACACACACACACACACACGCAAACACACACTCGGTAAGGAAATCACTTCCTAAGTTCTTACTGAGCTTTGTTAAATGAAGTTGTGCCAACATCGCTAATCACCTGTATCTCTACTCTCTGCTCCAATTCCATTGTTCATTTAAATCCCAATTAGGCTGCAGCACTTTAGCTTCAGGTGGTCTACACACACACACACACACACACACGCACACACACACACACCCCAGAAACCCATGACGAGATATGTCAGTGTTTAGTCTGCTGCTTGAAACACTTCAATCCACCCTTGTGTGCGTGTGTGTGTGTGTGTGTGTGTGTGTGTGTGTGTGTGTGTGTGTGTGTGTGTGTATGAGGGCGCCCCAGTGCGAACTGGATCCCCCCCACCCCCCACCCCCCCCTTCTCCCAATGTGAAGGTAAGCTCATAGCAACAGATTAATCCTCCAGCGTCCCATAATCCTTTGCTGATAGATGGCGGCAGATGTTGTGCGTGATTACAGGCCTGTACTGAGCATGTGCAGGATGGGGCCGCTTGTATGTAATCAAACGCATGGAAAATATAGTGCAGTGCAAACATTATTACATAGCCACACCTACTAGTTTTACATTACATATGATCAGTATGGAACATTGCGGCTTGGTTTGGGATGGTTTGGAGGTGTGTGTGTGTGTGTGTGTGTGTGAGAGAGTGTGTGTGAGAGAGTGTGGGGGAGGTGTTCAAGTCATTGCCACTACTCAGTATTTTTTAAATAATTAGCTATTCCAAGGCCCTTACACGAAAAATAGCAATTTCTCTGTGTTTTCACATATTGAGAAAGGAACATTAGGTGAAGTCGTTTTTCAAAGATTTATAGCATTTTGGGACTAAAATAAAAATACATCTCGCACCCACGTGTGTTGAGTTGTCGCAAAGTTCTTTACATAAAGCGAAGGACGCATAAACAGATAAAAGCAAGGACAATTAAAACGAGAGATAGAAGCAGCACATTACACACACTTGACTCCGGGCCGCCTGATGCTTGTCGCCGGACGCCGTGCGCGATTTACGATGTTGGTTTCCTAGAATCCTTGGCAGAGGCGAGCGGCGCTTGGCAGAAGCGGCTTTGGGCGTTTTTACTCGGAAGGAAAGTTCGGATGATGCTGTTTTTTTTTTTTTTCTGTCCTTTCCCTTTCAAAGCCAAGACATTTTGTTAGATGTTTTAACTCAATTGTGAAATCCGTCCCGTCTCTGACCTTCCCGGGGCAAGATGCTGCTTAATTTAGAGGGTTTGTTTCCTCGGGGGGGGCGATGAGGGGGCATTAAGTTTTATTAGGAAGCACTCCGACTATTCCCACTGGTTCTTAGTTGATGACAGAGCGCCTTGCTCATCTTATTGAGCTGGAAGCTTCTCTCCACCTGCCTTTTAAAAGGACTAATAAACTTAGAATTAAAGTATTTCATCTCGGTTAAAGCATTTTCAGCAGCGGGACGATGGTGACAAGGAGGAGGTGGAGAGGCGGAGGGCTGTCGGCGCAACTGAATGCCGGCTAAGGCTGATGAAAGCTGAGTATGAAAGCCGGATAGTGTGTGTACAGTGTGTGTGTGTGTGTGTGTGTGTGTGTGGATGTTTGTGGAGCACACAGACCGTCTCTTACCTTCGGGGAACATGCTGGAGACTGACTGGGCCGCTGGTATTTAGGCTGGCATGGGCACCGCTCAGTGCATTAGAGCCAGAGCAGGAGAGGCGGGGGGGGTGAAGGGAGCGAGCCAGCGGGAGACGGTGGCAGAAGCTCTTTTGGATTGTGCCTCAATGGCTCGGTCGGCGTTCGTGTATTTTCATGCAAATTACGATTAGTCAAATTCAAAAGGCTGAATGGAAATGTCAAATCTTCATATTGCAAAAAAAAAAGAAATTGCACTCATTTGAGGTGGAAATGTTCATTGTCGGTAAAGAAATCATGTGATAAATAGCATGATGGCATTTTGTTGAATGAATAATAACAGCATTTTTGTTCTGGATGTGTTTTCTGTTGTAGATACATTTTATGTTCAGGAAGCCTATTGATTCTCTTCAACCCCGCTGATGGAAACGCATCTATTTCGCATTTTTTTTGCAACGTTTCAACACACTTGCCTCTGCTGTATGTCAATAAAGATCTTAAACAGCCTAATCTCTGATTGAGCCTCAGTCCTAGATAAAGAGTCATTATCATTTCCCCACGGGACTGAGTTGACCTCACCAAGTGAAAGGGCAACGCTGCTGAATTTCAACACTCACATGATACTTCTCTCTCCCAAAGACACTTAGGCTTGCATTATTGAACATGCACGACTGTAGCATCAATCATGTACGTTTTCACTGAGGAAAAATCTATGAAACGGCATAGAAGATGAAGGTGGCTGTTACACTTCCAAGGCTGACTTTCAACTGGGAGTCAATCATGCTGCACAAAGTCCACAAACTTAGCTTCCTATTCATTGTCATAGATACTGGAGACCTTAGTGCACGGTCATGAGTGTGTGTGTGTGTGTGTGTGTGTGTGTGTGTGTATTTGCAGTAGCGTATAGTCAATACCTGTCAGCGCTGAGGAAATGAAAAAGGCTCGGCATTCCCATGACCTTACCTCAGTTCCCGATTCCAAACCTGAGGAATCCGGCCAGCCAGAGCAGGTGACAGGATGGCGAGGGTAGCGGTTTCCATGGTTACGGCTCAGTTCCCATCAACCGGCGAGCCAGGTGTTGGTGGGTGACTCCGGGGCGACCTTATGTTCCCGTTGGCTAGGTGGGCGTCTACTGGTTACACACCGAACTCTGTGAGCTGGCTTTCGGCTATGCAGTGCAGGTCTCACAGCCTTAGAGTGGTGTGTGTGTGTGTGTGTGTGTGTGTGTGTGTGTGTGTGTGTGTGTGTGTGTGTGTGCGTGCGTGCGTGTGTGGGATGAACAGTGAGACGAAGGAAGGCAGTATTACACACACACACCAGACCACAGGCAGGATTACTGGCAGATTAAACAGAGCAGCCCGTGTCTGTTTGCTGTCTGTGTGTATGATGTGTGTGTTTGTGTATACCTGGAGGCATCGGACCAGAGCAGAGCAATAAGGTGTGTGGAGGAACTGAAGCTGCTTGTGTGTGTGTGTGTGTGTGTGTGTGTGTGTGTGTGTGTGTGGGAAGTCGGACAAGTCATTTACTGGATTGAGGAAGATAAGCTTTGCTCTCTCTCTCTCTGTCTCTGTCTCCATTCCTCCCCTGCTAGATGCTGTAAATGCATCAGAATGAAAGAGGGAGGCTGAGGGAGGGAGGGAGGGAGGGAGGGAGGGGAGGCTGGGAGGGTCGGATCTGTTGGCGTTCGCACCCGGCACAGACGGGGCTTTCAAACAGATTTATTTTGGCATCCATCGTCATTAGCGGCAGGCCTACTGGTGCTAGCAGATAAATATCGCTGTGGCTTTCTGACCCATTAGTGCCATTTGGAGCAGGGGAGAGCAATCGCACACAGACTCCACCAGGAATGAATCCTCATTACCTTGAGCTCCACCTCAAGCTTCCTCTCCACAGCAATCAGTAATCACCACTGCTCTGCTGATTCAGCCTGCAGCCTGGAGTGTGTGTGTGTGTGTGTGTGTGTGTTTGTGCATGTATGTCCCTGTCTGTGTGCCTAAAAAAGAAAATCCTCCATTATTGCATTATTGCAGAGAGAGATGTTCTCGTCCACCGAGGAAACAGTAATTGCCTGTTTACGTTGTGCACAGTCGGACGGAGCGCTGAACTGCATTATTAAAGACCAGCTTTAACAACCAGGTTATCAATCATGCTCTTTGTCTGTGTGCGTGTGTGATTTGTTGTGCGTGTGTGTGTGCGTGCACTGGAGTGTGTGTGTGTGTGTGTGTGTGTGCGTGTCCTCGGGGTGTATAGGCATCCCTTTCCTCTCGATCCTCCCTCGGCGTTTGAAGGTCATGGCTGTCTGTTGTGGCTCGTTACGCTAACAAGCACTCAGCTCGTTCCCCCGGGCTTTGTCAGTGGATCTGTTTTGGGCCAGGAAAGGGATTACAGTTCACGTACAGGACTTGGGTTGTATCTGCGGTCAGCTCGTACCTCAGCACGCCGTTGTTTAATCTTTAACCGGAATTTAAAAAAAAAAACATCGGCTTGCGGTGAAATGTGAATTCCCCCTCGCTGCTTTGATGTTCTTTTGACGTGGAAGATAAGAATCAGATGAGATGGACTTTATTGATCCCCGAAGGGAGATGAGTCCACTGCAGCAGAAAGGAATAAGATATCGATGGAAATACAATAGATAAGGATATTGACTACTATCCTCATCATGCTAATACCAAGTTCCTATTGGCTAGAAACCAGGGACAGATTTACATATTTGTAGTTTACAGATTAACAAATTTACAGTCCAGTGCAAGAACATACATGCAGAATGAGCAAATGTGTATTATTGGATATTCACATTGCCAGATTTACAGATTTATAGCAGATGCGCAAATGTGCATCCCTACCTACTCACTAAATGTGCATTGTTAGCAACTAAATGGAAGTAATATATGTACAAAAATGTGTCCAGAAGCACAAATGTTCATCACTAGCTATTCACATTCTCTGGTTCAATGATGGAAGTATAGAAATGTGTCCAGAATTGCAAATGTGCAGAACTTGTTATTCACATTATAACGTTTACTGGTGGAAGTAACATATGTACAAAATGTGTCCAGACATGGAAATGTGCATAACTTGTTATTCACATTATAACGTTTACTGACGGAAGTAACATATGTACAGAAATGTGTCCAGACATGGAAATGTGCATAATTTGTTATTCACATTATCAGGTTTACTGATAGAAGTAACAGAAACATGTCTAGAAGTGCAAATCTCCATCATTTGTTATTCACATTATCCGTTTTAGGCTACTTATGGGAGTAGCTTGTGTCCAGACATGGAAATTTGCATAATTTGTTATTCACATTATCAGGTTTACTGATAGAAGTAACATATGTACAGAAACATGTCTAGAAGCGCAAATCTCCATCATTTGTTATTCACATCATTAGCTTTACTGATGGAAGTAACACATGCACATCCATGAACACGGGGCTGACGTGAGGAATAAACTCCCATTAAATCCTTGGCTTTCTCGTTAGTGGTTCATTTTCTTCCCTGCCGATCCCGTACCGTCCTTCAGCGCTTTTCCATCCCCGAGTAATTGGAGAGAGTGTGTTGGCGGGGCTGGAGTGTTGTGCTGGCTGCTCCCACTGAGCCGCTGCCAGCAGCTACTGCTCTGTATCGAGTTGTGTAAAGAGCTGAGATCCAGCCAAACAAACTCTGAACTGTGGCTGTGCCCTTGGCATATAGTTAGTGCTCTCATTGGTTTTCCTTGCAGCTTCCCCCCCCTCCCCCCCCTCCTGCACTGAGCAGTTGGTTGTTTAAAGCAACGGTTCCCAAAGTGGGGTCCTCGAGGCGGTTCCAGGGCGTCCACAGCAAAAGTAAAGAACAGTTGAATTTGTAAATCATTCACAAGAAGATAGTTATCTCCTGACCTACAAAGATCTTCTCAGATGGGAATCCCAGGGACAAACCTTTATCAAAATGGGCATCTGTGGTCGAAAGTGCATCTATAAAAGGGTTATTGACATGAAAATTGGGAACCACCGGCCTAAAGTCCACTAGTGTGTCATCTCTGTTGTTGTGTGTCGATTGGGTTGGTGTTTGGAAGTGCTCAGGTCTTATTGGTTGTGGTGTAACACCTGTCTCTCTTGTGTTTTACAGTCATGCGGAGGAACCCTTTTGTGGTGGACGGCTGCTGTAGGAAAGGCTCCCGCAATGCCCTGCAGGAGCTCTACAACCCCACACAGGTACGAGGCTAAGACTCTCTCTCTCTCTCTCTCTCTCTCTCTCTCTCTCTTTCTTTATCTCTCCTCCTTCACCTGTTCCTATAGGTACTTTCCTCCTCTCCCAGCTATTGTAGGTCTGACCCAACAAGGGCTTCTGAGGTATTCTGAGTCTTTGACCCTGGCTGACTTTAGTTTAGTGCTCCCTTCCTTTGAAGTGTGTGTGTGTGTGTGTGTGTGTGTGTGTGTGTGCCTCTCTATTCCTATATCTAGAATACTGCTCTGTCTCTATTGACCGTGACTTGTCTGTCCACGCCTGGATGTCAGTGTGATGGTAACCAGACTACTGAGTTTCCCTTTCCACACCGACCGCCCCGTTCACATGCAGAGGACGGCATTAGCATAATGGACGTCCATCCTCCGTCCGGTAGTCAGGGAACGTTACAGCCCCGGGGCGATGAAGGCATCTTCAGTCTGTCAGGAAAGAGAAACAGACAATAACAGATAACAAAGGACCGAGGTTTTGCCCAAGTCCACCTACTCACCTCTCTCAAGGACAGTAGAATGGAAAAACACACACAAAAAGGACTAAAATAAAGTATTCAGCAACAGCAGTAGCAGTCTTCACCTGTCTCCAGAGATAGCAGGTCCATTATTGTGCTGTCAGTGCCTGTTCCAGCCGATGAAGCCTCGCTTCATTCACTATTGAATTTCACTATTTAGATATAAAGAGTTTCATTTCGCAACAAGATATGCACCATCCGAAAACATGACACCTGCTATAACAAATGATTGCTGGCATGAAAGTAAAACGTATTATGGGTTCCTATTTTTATGGCATTTCTGCCTTATTGGGTAGTTTACAGTGAAGAGAGACTGAAGGAGAGAGAGAGAAGAGGATAGCATGCAACAAATGTCCTGGGCCGGATTCACACTCAGGATGTCGTGGTTATGTGGTATGTGCCTCAGCCAGCCGAGCCACCGGGATGCCTGGTATGGGTTACTACTAAAGCTGCACTAGGCACGATTTTTATGTGAAAATGCACCCGTCTTATTGGCCAAAATGACAAAGTGGTGCTACAGTAGAGCAGAGTGTCCCATTCCCCCGTAATTGAGACGCCATTCACCCTATTTGGCCAAATGAAGTCCTGGTGTCAGGTATGGACACTTCTCCGCCTACAGGGAGCGATGAATCGAAACTTAAGAGCAAATTAGAAGCTGTCTCCTAAACAGCAGCAGAGAAAGCTGGACTCACCCACGTTAGATCTCTTCCTCTCTCGTCTCTTTGGTATAATAAGCATCACAGACCGGCCGGTGGAGAGGACAACATCCCCTCTCCACCGCCTCCGACAATTTCTGGACAAAACATCAGTAGAGTCTCCACCTTTAAACTGCTCGGAGTTCAGATATCATCTAATTTGTCATGGGATGCCCACGTTAAGACACGGCCAAGGATCTATTACCTCAGTGTTGCCAAAAGAGCTGGTCTTCCATGTGACGTTCTAAAACAAATATACCTGACCTTCATTCGTCCAATCCTTGAGTATGCCAGCCCAGTTTGGCGTGGGCTGACTAAAAGGCCTCTCCGAGGAGCTGGAGTCGGTACAAAAGCGATGCTGAAGGATTATTGGCATTCCGTCTTCTTCTCTTCCATCTTTGAGTGAATGAAGGCGTGATGAGGCCGCCCTGCGTACTCTCACCAACATACTCAAGGATAGCTCATCCCCCCTGCATGGTTTTCTGCTTGCAGCCTCAACACCCACTTACTCGCTTCGTCGGCACAGGGAATACGAGCAGAACCAAAAGACATGAACTCTCCTTTATTCCTCGTGCTCTTAAATTGTTTTTTAAATGACCTATTTATTTTCGGGTTTATGTTCTTAATTTCATGCTTTTGCTTATGATGTTGATCGCTGTAATGTCTGACGCATTTCAGGATTCACTGTTTACAAACTGTGTTTTTATGCTGTTGTACCCTGCCTTGTCAAACTTTAATAAATTAAACTGAAACTGAAACATGAGCGAGCTTTCGAGAACATACAAAGTTGCCGAGAGCAGTTTTAAAATTAGGAGTCATCTTAACTTTTGTTTTCAGAATAAGTTGAGCGTTTGAGGACAGAATCGTTTTTGGATTTTTTTGGAATTTCAGATAGCATTTTGGATTGTTTTGGATGGAAAGCGTTCCGATATTTTTGCAGAAGCAGAGGAAGAATAGGCCACTTTTTCCAGGTGTAGCTGTGATAGCAGAGCAGCTGTCTTTGAGCGCAGTATATCACAGCAGCTGAGGAGAGCAGCGCGACAGGAGAACACTGCTGGAGGTGATGCTATCACCGTGATGGATAGGATAGCTTCTCCTCCTCCTCTGTTCTCTCATCACTCTCCTCCTCACTATCTATCACTTACTGCCTGCCCGCCTCCTTCTCTCTCTGCGACTAACCCTGCCCCGTCTCTCTCTCCTCCCACCTCTAACTGTCCTTTCTTATTTCCGCCGCTGTGCCTTCTCTTGTCTTTCGCTGTCTCTCGCCACTCCCTCGCTCCGTCTCGCTTTCTCATTCTCTCACGTTCTCCCTCCCACTTTCTTTTTCTGTCCTGCCCATTAGTCACCGCACACGTTTTAAAAGTATACGGGGGGCTTTAAGTGGTGTTGGACAGCTAAGATTAGACCAGGTGTGGCGTAGATTAATTTTCCATGGAGGATTTTTCCACACGTTCGCACTCATGTGAAGTCCCATTGATATATTTCTGTGTGCAGAGGGGAGGTGTTACTGTAGCCAGGGTAAACTTCAGCAGGGTGCCTGGGGTTAGTGGTCAGCAGTGTGTGTGTGTGTGTGTGTGTGAGTGTGAGAGTGAGTGAGTGTGTTCTATCCTTGTGAGAACCAGTTTGAGTTGTAGACCTTCACAGTGAGGACATTTTTGTGAAATTTTGGCCAGGGTTCGGGCTTGGATTTAGGGTTAAGATTAGGGTAAGGGTTAAAATTAGGCGTGTAGTGGTAAGAGTTAAAGGAATGCACTGAGTTTTT
>NC_136020.1:19026682-19221682 GCF_048128805.1 Centroberyx gerrardi | reverse complement strand
CAGGGAAACATTCTGTTTTTTGCCCCTGGCATAAACACTGTGTCCATTCACCACCTCACTGCAGCGGCCTTACATAACTCGCATCAGCGCAATAATCGTGAATCAGTAGATTCACAGCTTTAAAGCTTTCTCTCGCTTGCTGTTTTTTTCCAAAGGTTCGGGGGTGACTAGAGGTCAGGAAAGCGGGAAGGTCGCTGGTTCGAATCCCTGGACTATGAAACGAGAAACGCTCTCCCCTCTTTAAAGGAATAGTTCACCTCTTTAAAGGAATAGTTCACCCCAAAATGAAAATTCTGTTATTATCTACTCACCTTCATGTAATTCGCATCTCCACTTAAGTTTATAGGACAACGAAACACACAGCGAGTTAACCCACATAGTTCCATCTCAGCCTTATCAAAACCTATTAAAGTTAATGGTGCCATCTTTTTAGGGCTCCAAAAAAACCCCTAAAATGTCCACTGAATTTCTCCAAACAGTTTGTGTGTCATAATCCAAGTGTTTTGTAGCCAAACGATGGCACTGTGGGGCCAAATGTCCAATATTTACCTCATTATCTCCTGTATTTTCCTTTAAATAATCACCGTTGAAGTTCCCTTGAGCAACACACTGAACCCCCGACCCCTCCGGTGTATCTGCTCGGCGGCCGACAGTAGAGGACTGTGGTTGCACTGGGCCGTCTCCGGGTCTGAATGTGTGGGACTGTGTGAATATGAAGCGGGACGTTACAGAAAAAAAAGAGCATGTGTTCTCAGTCGAGTTTCCCCTGGATAAACAAAAAAGGCACAAAATACACTTCCTCTGGTCTTTTCCGTGTTGCAGTCGGGTTACAGGTGGTCAGTGTGTCCGAGGGCCGAGTCTCCCCTCTGCCGGTATCCCTCCTCATAAATGACATCATGGAAAGTTTACGGGCGACCGGCCTCAGTGGAAAGGATGAATCTGCCTCATAAACTGTCAGTATTGTCAGGGTTTTACAGTATGTGCCATAGAGCCTCGCCTTGTTGGCTTTTACAGAGACACAGGTGAAGCGTAGCACATTACGCGGTTGAGAATCAGGTGGGTGTGTGCGTGCGAGTGTGAGTGTGTGTGTGTGTGTGAGAGAGAGCGAGAGAGTGTGTGTGTGTGTGTGTGTTTGGTACAGTAGTGGTACACTGGCAGCTTTATGCCTGCCTGGTTTGTGAATGCCAGTCTCTGTAAGCAGAGAGGGTCAGAGAGACAGACTGCCCTTAGTACTCTGAGTGTGTGTGTGTGTGTGTGTGTGTGAGAGAGAGAGAGAGAGAGCGAGAGAGCAGTGCTTTGATGATCCCTATTGATCTTTGTTGAGATGACTTTTTAGCTGTTCACCACAAGCGAGCAAAGACAGTAGCTGATACACAAATATAAAACAAGGCGTGCAGACAGATCGGGTTTTTGTTCCAGCAAGAGGAGACACAATTCAGAGTTGTATTCAGAAAGAAGGACCAGTCCAATATCACCGAAATGACACTAAAGTGAGGAGAGATACAGTAGCAGTGCTTCACTTTCGCCTTATTCACTTTGGACCTCAGGGACGGATATTCAAGCCAATTCCTGTGTCTGCAGACAGCGATTTCAACCTATTTCCATCTATTTCCAAGTCTTCTACAGCTATAAGAGCGCGAATAATAGGAGGAGCAGAGCCAGAACGGCCTAACAGATAATAAATAGGGCTGCACAATTAATTGAAAAAATATCTAAATAGCAATATTGACTGCTGCAATTTCCGAAGTGCGAGAGGAAGCAGTTTCTTTTCTTGGAGGAAAAGACGTTTTCAGGCAGCTTTCTAAACAAAGTGTTCTGGTACTTTGCAGGATCCCTGGGCTACAAATCATGTTGCATTAGCATCTCATTTTCTCTCCAACACAGTTTTTTTTTTTACATTTTTTAAGTGCTGAAGAATAAATTATCAAGGGAAAGCTGTTTCCATATGTATGGTAATTCATCGCAATCGTAGCATTTGGCAGGAAAATACGGTTTTTGGTCAATATCATGCAGCCCTAATGATAAGTGTATGATTGGTTTCGACAGATCAGATTCTATGTCGTGATTTCCCTGCAATATCCAGATATGGGTTGATTTCTTTCTTTCCTTCTTTCTTTCTTTCTTTCTTTCTTCATTTCTTCATTCATTACAATCGCGCGTCTAGAAGAGTTTGCGCCGCGCCGATTCTCAGATCATATTTCAAAATCATAACAACCTAGAGTGAGAATTATACAGCTGTGGCGGGGGGGGAAATGAGGACTTGAAATATGGAAACACACTCTATGTATCCCTCTCTCCGCTCGTTTTCTCGCACATTTTAACGACAAATGCGCGGCGGCGGCAAAGAGCGGGCTCTTCTTGAAGCTTTCCCGCCGTCTGAAGATAAGAGAGTCGAGGTTTTCTGTTGCCGTGTACAACACTGATAACGACTTTTAGAGTGAGATTGAGTTAAAATGTATGGGATTCTCGCTCTCCTTTCTCTCTCCTCTCATTTTCATAGCCAGTCATTCCCCATTTGTGTTTTCTCCAAGTTTTGATGGACAAGTTTTCCAGAGAGAATGGATGCGGTTGCTAATAGATACTGCATATGCACTCACACACACACACACACACACGCTCACTCACGTCTAAATCAATATATCTGTATGCTGTAGCCACTAACACTGACCAATTTATCATTTAGTGCAAGCACACGGTGGAACTGCTGACATGAAGGTTTGAGGCTCCTGGGACCTCGACCAATCAAACGGAATTGGCCATATTATGTGGAGCCACTAACTACTTTTATCGCCGTGGTGTAATGACTCTTACTAGCTCTTTTTCCACTGCTGACCCGTTAGTTCACGCCGTCCACAGGCGGGTAACGCGCGGGGAAATCGGTCGGTAATGCTATCTGCTCTCCCATGGGAACGGCTCGACGCGGCCAGAGGTCAGCGACCTCCATCACCGCTTCCTCTGAGAGTCCGATATCTCCTCTCTCATCTCCTCCTCCTCCTCCCTCTTCCTCGCTCTCGTCCCCCCGCTTTCATCGCAAACCACACGAGGGGCTCGGCTGAGTTTCTCGGGGAGGAGATAAAATGGCAGAAAGTAATCCTGTGGAAAGAGGAGCGATAAGGAGAGGCAAACCGAGGCAGAGAGTGAGAGATGACAAGATTCCCTCCCTTGTCTCTTTCCCCCCCCCCTCCCGTTAATTACAGTGCTTGTCCTCCTCTGGGATGGAGGGCTGTGTGGTGGTTGCGAAAATTTGTGTGAATCATAGCTTTATGTCTCTGAGCGGATAAAAAAAAAGGGAGATTTCCATCAACAAAGAGCCGTTATTCGCTCGGCGCTGTTACGCCTTAGTGGGCTTTGATGTGTCGGCGCTGCCATGAATAGGGAGGAGTGGAGGGGAGACAAAGAGAAAAGGAGTGGGCGGGGTAGAAAATGAGGAGTTTTTCTTTAGCGAAGTTGTTCGTCATCCATCATCGCTTGTCGACTTGTGCCTCCCTCGAATTGTATTTGGGTAAATGAAGCACGCCTGGGCTTGATTTGACAGGAGAGAGAGAGGGAGAGGCAAGCGTGGTTGGAGGGGCGAGGGACAAAGAAAGCGGCGGGATGGAGAGAGTGCGGCTACTCGCCTCCCACATCCTAACTGGTTAAAATAGAAAAAATGAGAGAGATGGGAGGTCAATAACTGGAGAAATTCATCCTGATAGAGAAACCCAGATAGCTCGCATGTGAAGCATTGATTAAGACAAAGCTGCACGAGGGTCTGAAAGAGCAACGACCTGTAACCTGTTCTCCCACATGAATATCCGATAATGGGGCTTATTTAAAAAGTAACAGCCTGTGAAACACAACTTTCATAGACATAATTATCAAACATCTCTGTTTTTTCACCCCGTGACTTCTTAATTGTGGTATTTCCGTCCTGGATAATTGATTTGAAGGCGTGGAACTCGTCACAAAAGCGCTTTTGTACGTCGTTGTCATCAGATAAAGAGGTGTAAAAGATCGGTTTCCTCCCATGTTCTCGCAGCAAGCTGTGCACATGATGAATTGGCTACTTGCGACATGGTTGAAGAGTTGCTTCAAACAGCGACACACACAAACCTCTTCAGTCAAGCTGTCTACATGTGTAGCGCGCGGCGGTGGTCCCGGTGTCCAAGAGTTATTTCAGCACTTCATTTCATCGGCTGCCTCTTTCCCCCCCCCGTCTGTAGTCGACGTAGCGCTGAATGGCCGGCCTTGTCGCGAGCGTTATAGAGCGGTAAAGATGCAGGCCGCAATACGATCAATTTAGATTCCCCCGAGGAACCCGGGGCACTGCCCTGGAGGGGAATTCAGACCCAGAGGAAAAATAATCAAGAGGTGTAAGAAAACATTCCTGCTCTTCAGATGCGAAGCCCTCAGGCTCAACCTTCCTCCCCGACTCAAACTCCTTTCCCTTTTCCCTTCCCTCCTGCTATGATTCCTCCATTACAGCGTCACGGTGGATATGAAATATGCCCCAGCTGAGTGATTGCTGACTGGATCCGCGCATATTGAACACTATATATCAGTAATATCTCGCAATATCATTATTTTGCTTTATCCCCGTGGACTAATCTCTATCATAGGCCGCTGAGCGACTGAGATAGGGGGAAAAGATAGATGTAGAGTCAATAAAGAGATGAGTATGATAATAAAGCCTGAGATTAATAACGCTCTCCCACATCTGTCTGTCTGTCATCGTCTCTCTCTTCATCTCGGTCTGTCTCTCTCTCTCTCTCTCTCTCTCTCTCTCTCAATTAAATTTTTGATTAAATTCAAAACACTTTATTGGCATGGTGAGATTTTCCTTGCGTTGCCAAAACAGTTATACAGCATCAACGAATATAGAAAAAAGGCAACAAAAGCAAACAACAAGACAACAAAATAGATTATAAACAGAACGAACTGTAACCATTTAAGAGACATAGGCTATAGAGATTTCTCTCCAATCTCCAATCAGCCTCAGCTGGTGCCATCATGAAGGTCCAGTGGAGAATTGGTGTTAATAATGTGTTAATATAATGTGTTAATATATACCAACCAGGCTAGAAAAAGAGAGATATCTGAAAAAGATAGTGGTGTGTAGATCAATTCAGTAACATTATAAAACTGAATAGTCAGGTTGATTTGTTTCCATATTTAGTCTCTTTAGCTCGTCTCTACTCCAGAACACTCTGAGTTAAGTAAGTTGTAGCTTGAAAAGAGTTGACTGCTCAGTTAACTTGAACAAGCAGTTGGTTTTTGGCTTCGTTAGCTAGCTAACTAGCCAGCAAGCTAATTTAGCACTACTAGCCACTGCTAACACTAGCTTCTACTAGGTAGCCTACGTTAGCTAGTGTTAACACACGTATTAACAAGAAAACAGTAATGATTAACATATACTATGGTACAAAATGTATCAGATTTATCAGTGATGATCAGTTCCCAGTCAAAAACAGCACAGATTTAACCAATTTGTGTGAGCTGTACGTTTAGAAACACAATCAGCGGTTCACAACCACTGTTGCCCAAGAGCTGACCTCCAATATGGCCGCCGGAGGGAAAGTTACCTCCTGAAATCCCTTTTATTTCAATATCACAGCAATATTTCTCTCTCTCTCTCCCTCCAGTCGGAGTTGTCCGGCGCAGCCGTCCTCCACCAGGCCAGGAGGGACCAGGTCGTGGATTCTTGTCGGGTCTACAGCGCGTCCAGCCGGAAGAGGAGAGTCCTGACGCCCGGAGACCTCAAACACCTGGTGGTGGACGAGGACCACGAGCTCATCTACTGCTACGTCCCCAAGGTGGCCTGCACCAACTGGAAACGAGTCATGATGGTGCTCACGGGCCGGGGCAAATACAGGTTGGTATCTATCTATCTCTCTCTCTCTCTCTCTCTCTCTCTCTCTCTCTGTCTCTCTCTCTCTCTCTATCTATCTATCTATCTATCTATCTACACACACAAAAATGAATATTGACAGGTATTAAGACATGACATTGACATGACATTGACATGGATTAAGGTGGTTTTATCCAAATAAACTCAGTTTCAAGAAAATATTTTAAAAAAAGAACCAATTATCTGTCTCTGTCTATCTGATAACAAAACTAATATCGGATATTAAAACTAATATAAGATAGACAGAGACAGATAATTGATGATCTATGTCATGTATTATGATTTCAGTTTGATGGAGATGTTCCATTTAGACACTAATAAAACTAACACATTTGAAATGTATTGGCATTATGAGCACAAATTGGACATATTTAAATTTAGTTAATGTTATTATACTCATTACTAATATTACTACTGAATCATTTTATTATAGCCTGCCACCCTCATAACAGAGGAGGTTCTTTATGATCGTAAGATGTGAATGCATATTGTTTGTTTTGCGGTTACTCTATCTATCTATCTATCTATCTATCTATCTATCTATCTATCTATCTCTCTCTCTCTCTCTCTCTCTCTCTCTCTCTCTCTCTCTCTCTCTATCTATCTATCTATCTATCTATCTACACACACAAAAATGAATATTGACAGGTATTAAGACATGACATTGACATGACATTGACATGGATTAAGGTGGTTTTATCCAAATAAACTCAGTTTCAAGAAAATATTTTAAAAAAAGAACCAATTATCTGTCTCTGTCTATCTGATAACAAAACTAATATCGGATATTAAAACTAATATAAGATAGACAGAGACAGATAATTGATGATCTATGTCATGTATTATGATTTCAGTTTGATGGAGATTTTCCATTTAGACACTAATAAAACTAACACATTTGAAATGTATTGGCATTATGAGCACAAATTGGACATATTTAAATTTAGTTAATGTTATTATACTCATTACTAATATTACTACTGAATCATTTTATTATAGCCTGCCACCCTCATAACAGAGGAGGTTCTTTATGATCGTAAGATGTGAATGCATATTGTTTGTTTTGCGGTTACTCTATCTATCTATCTATCTATCTATCTATCTATCTATCTATCTATCTATCTATCTATCTATCCATTCCTCACTGTCCTCATGTCTCTTTTCCACAGCGACCCGATGGAAATCCCCTCCAACGAAGCCCACGTTCCCTCCAACCTGAAGACGCTGAACCAGTACAGCATTGCTGAGATCAACCACCGTCTCAAGAACTACCTCAAGTTCCTCTTCGTTCGCGACCCCTTCGAGAGGCTGGTCTCCGCCTACCGCAACAAGTTCACCCTCAAGTACAACTCGTCCTTCCACAAGCGCTTCGGCACCCGCATCGTCCGGCGCTACCGCAAGAACGCCACGCAGGACGCCCTGCTCAACGGCGCCGACGTCAAATTCAAGGAATTCGCAGAGTACCTGGTGGACCCGGCCACGCAGCGCGACGGCCCGCTCAACGAGCACTGGCAGACCGTCTACCAGCTGTGTCACCCGTGTCACATCCACTACGACCTGGTGGGCAAGTACGAGACGCTGGAGGAGGACGCCAACTACGTGCTGCGGCTGGCGGGCGTCGGCGATTCCCTGCACTTCCCGAGCTACGCCAAGTCCACTCGCACCACAGACGCCATGACGGCCCAGTTCTTCAGCAATATCAGCACTCAGCAGCAGATCCAGCTCTACCAGCTCTACAAGCTGGACTTCCTCATGTTCAACTACTCCACACCCAGCTACCTCCGGCTGGACTAACGGAGGACGGGGCCGGGACTCTGGGAAAGGCCGCCTTGTTCGAGGAGAGGCGTAAAAAAAGTGAGCGAAGAGGGGGATTTTTTGGAAGCAAACTTGATTAAAAAAACTGTCGTCGTCCCTTGCAGGGGTGGGGTCTGAGGTAGACATACGGACAGAGGCTGAAGGGAGGAAAGGTGATGTGTGCTTGTCTGGGAGGCTGTCCAATCAACTCTGGGTAATACAGTATGTGTGACAGAGAGCGCTGATTGGCAATGAAGATGGGAATTGGGAGTGAACGGACCAAAAGCATGCAAAGACTAAATGTCTGGGTGAAGCAGGTCTTCAAGGTGTTTTAAAAGGGGAACTTAACTTTAGAGGGCGGACGCGCAGGAGGATTCTCATAGAGAGCAGATGATGTTCCCCACATGTTTAAACGAACTGCTGACAAATTAGGCTGCTTCAGATTCTGCAAAGCAAACAGCGGCCTCGCACGCGCCCTGACCCCAATGCATCGTGGGAGCTGAGCTTATCTCCCTCTCCCCCCTGATCAATAGAGAATCTCCGTCAAATTGTAAAACGCATTTCATGTCCTTCACCGCGCTGCCGCCGTCGGTGTGTGTGTGACAGCGCCCGTCACCCTTGCTCTCATTGGATTCATGCATTTCAGACGGAAACTGGCTCATTGCCACCTCAAGGACACCCCATAATAGTTGGCTATTGACTTTACTCTCATGACCTCTACAACTGTAACTATGGCGGCATGGCCTTAAGCCAACAGTTTTAAAGAAACAAGCTCTGTGTCACTGGCCTCAATCATTATAATGTTGGCAGAAGGGACCTCTTGCTTTACACCCCGAGGACCCTGGGAAATCGGAGACTCCCACCGCAGCAGCGAAGTACGCAAGTGCTAAATCATCGCCTGTAACACCAAGCACCCTTAACGCTTTGAGCCGCGGGACGTGGTCGGAAAGGTACGAGATGCGCCCGGTCAGGACGTGAGCGACAAAGTCTTTGGTGCCTCCCACTGAACTGACTGAGAGCGACAGAGAAGAGACGGCCTGTGTGGTTGTGAAAGGGTTAAAGGGACAGGATCTCATAACCCCGCCCTGCCACGCCCCACCCAGGGGCCCGGGGGACACGCCCACAACGCCCCTGCTCCGACGACCAAACACGTCTTTCAGTAAATTAAGATTTTCTTTTTGTCCTCATGCTTTTTTGTTTGTTTTTATTGTCTTATGAAGCGTTGCTGCGAGCAGCAATAACAAAAGATTATTTAATTTGCTTTGTGGATTAAAAAAAGAGAGAAAGATTTAATATTTTGTTTTCTCGGGCTGATGAACATTTTGGGGAGATTTTTAAAAATTGAACTGTTATCATTATGAGTTTTGCTGTTGTTCATGTTGATTTCTTTCTTTCTTCTCAACTTGCCTCCGATACACTCTTAGTGCATCACAACGTTTTCATTCCTGTTCATTTCTGAAGGGCGTACAGTACATTTCAGCCCATGGCTTTGTCCTTCTGTGTCTGACATCTGAGATTTATCGGAGTTATTTTCCATTTCCTGTGGTCAAAGATTTGGTGCCAAAATATCTGTGCGAGCCTCAGAGATATACAGTGCAGTCTGTGCTCAGTGCGTATCTCCGCTGTTCACCATATCCACGGGAAGACTCCCTCTCCTTAGTGTACGTTTCAACAGACTGCTGCCCACATCACTGAATCAGAAATTGCATCGTGTAATGTGACTAATGCTGGCGATGCTAAGCAATGTCAAGGTTAATAACTGCACTCTCCATCATGCTGTGAATTGGATTACAGGCTGTTGTGTAAGCATTATTATGTGTGGAGGAGAGGGAGAGGAGAGGAGGGAGACGGAGAACATCTGACCTGACTAACACACTGGAGGGAGAGAGAGAGAGAGAGAGAGAGACGGAGCGAGTCATCTTTGTTTTTTACACCCCTTTGTAATTTCTCAACCGTTCCGACTACAAAGTGAAAGAGACGTTTATTGGGAAAGTGGCGGCTCTTTGTGGCACTTGACTGTCGGGAGAGGAAGCGGCGACAGCGGCGCAGAAATAATGATTCGCTTATTCGTGCACCTCTCTCCCCTCTCCCTGTCTGTCAGGCGGGGTTTAGCGAGGTTCTGGTTTTAATAAGACGGTCTCGTGAATGTTTCGGCTGCAACCCTCCTCCTCTTGTAGCTTTTGAAGTATCACTGCATGTGTGTGCGTGGGTGAGTTATAATGAGAGAACTGGGTTGTTGTTTTTTTTTTTTTTTTTTACCCACATAGACATCTGGCTCTAATAAAGGGGGGAAAGCTACTGGCTTGGCCTTTATCCCTAGCCTTCATCCTCCTGTAGGAACAATGAGAGCTTTCTGGGCCTCCTCCTGAGTTAACTACATGCACACACACACACACACACACACTCAGCTCGCACATTAGCACTCCTGCCGATGTCGATGCCACGCAGCATCTTACTCAGCAGCTTTAAGGAGGGGAACGGGCAGCACCTCTTCACTTTAACACACTGACTGAGCCTCGGCTTAAACTGCTCATTTAGCCCCCAGAGTGGAAGACGGACGATACACAAAGGACCTCGTAGCCTGCAAACAAGCTATTACAGAGGCCTATTTTCTCCTCTCCCACCTCTCTCTCTCTCTCCAAAAGTGGCCTCCTGTGAAAAAAAAAGAGGTAAGTGCATTTTTCGGTCGGTGTCAGTGATCCCTAGCGTCCCTGCGGGAAAAGGGCAAGACTGCTTAAACAAACAAGAGCTGGTAAAGAAAAAAAAAGAAAACACACACACACACACACACACACAGGGATCCAGCGAGCAGCGAGAGGCCCCCGGCCGTCTGAATCTGGAAAACTGACCGCATCTCAACCTCTTTTGTTCCTATTCTGAACACGGTGTCAGTAAATCCATTTCCGTTCAGTGTCCAGTTGTCTTATACTGTAAGAGTATTTATATTCGAGTCAGGCGAACGGGTATATTTATGTTGTTTCTGAACGACGTCTGTTATCGGACCGAATTACATATTTGCTGTTTTGCTGAAAGAAAGTCTTCTGGAGCGAGGGAGGGGGAGTTTTTCTTAAAGAATTCATCCAACCAAGACTGGGTGATGTAGTGTTATTTGTGCTTATATCTTTATTTTTGTTATTTATGCACAGGTCAACACGTTTCTGTATATAATGCATAGTGTCATTAGTGGGTAAATACCAGTCATTACTCAATATCACCAATATAAGTGCAAAAACCATCCTGGAATATTTCTGTCATAGGCGGGAAATTATTCTTATGGTACAAAGGTCCTATATTATTAACTCTTTGGCACCGACTGCATGATATTTAAAAAATGATTCACTTTTATTCATCGGGATATTATCGCATCTCATGTTCGTCAGCACCGAGGGACAAAGCCGGGAAAAGTTTTTAAACCTTGCTGTTCTCTCTCCTCCTGCCTGTATGTATTGGTTGATGTTTTTATTTGTTTGTTTTATGTTTATGTTGTTCTGCCACAGTCCTACAGTACCGACGCAGGTTTTGGTTCACGCCATAGAGATGTACAGTATAGACCTGCAACACGATGTCATTCATTCTCATGTGTTGTTCTGGAGCTGTGATTGTTGGACATTTAATGGTTCTATATCAATATGTTTCTCTTGTTGCCTCACACACACACACACACACACACACACACATCACATGGCACTCTGTTTTCTCTGTGCCTTTCAAGCCATGAAGCCACCGAGCCGCTGAAATGATCAGAGCGTCTTCTCGGGCTTCTCTCTCCTGTTCGGAGCACTTTGCTCTTATTACTGTGGTCACCTGGGCCTTCTTTCATGTTCACACACACACACACACACACACACACACACACACATCATAGGTATCTTCCATGCTAGCAGGGACAATTTCTTTCCTTCTGGAGTGATTCTTTCCCCAGTCTCAAACCTACAAATCCTGTGTCTGCCATCAGGATGGGTGGTTCTGCATCTCATTGGGTTATTTCATAAACAATTAAAGGTGCTATGTGTAGCATTTGAACATCAATAAATCATTACTACCACATTCATTTTTAAACAAACAAGACCATGAACAAGACGATTGGCAGCTTCTAGCGGCCTCTACACTCCCTTTTACATTATGAGCCACCTGGTCGGATTTGGAAATGTGCTGGATTGAGAAATACAAAAAAACTTTATCTCAGTTTCACTCTTCTCACTGCATAGTTTCAACCTCTAAATGCATATTTCCTGTTATCTGGGGCTCTCATCAGCTCTTATCCTTCTTCTTGCTCTTCAAAACAATCCCACAACACGAGCAGCGACATGCACTTTGCAACTGGAAGCAGAGGGGGTTTATGGGAAATGTGGTTTTAATTTCGAGAGCCGCAAAATGCTACACGTAGCACCTTTAAGGCAAAAGGACAGAGACTACACTCCTGAAACTCACTTCTCACATGACAACAGCAGGAGACTCACTAGTCACACACACACACACATGCATGTACACACACACACACACACCTTGGGCCCCTGCAGAGGCCCATGTGACCGCAGCAGGAGACGAGCAGAGCCTGCAGGCCTTTCGGACAGCCGCGTGGTTTCACATGTACGCCCTTCTTCCCGAACCACAACTCTCCCTCCCTCCATCTCTCAGCTGCACCGCTGTCAAGCAGTTTCATCTGCTGCCAGGTGGCGTGGATGTGCGCTGCATACTGTACAGTGTGTGTGTGTGTGTGTGTGTGTGTGACTTCTTTTTTAGGTCTTAAATCAACGGTGTCGAGAGTTTGGGAATCGACTCCTCTGTTACCGATAACCATGTCAGCATCAGCATTTTTCGTCGTCGTGTGTGTATCGGAGTGCCTCGTGTGTGCCGTACCTACAAGTGTCTGGTGGATCATTGGTGTGTGTGTGTGTGTGGGAGTGTGTGGGAGAGTGTGTGTGTGTGTGTGGACAAACTCACTCTGTGCTGTACCCACTCTGCCTTACAGAGCGTCTCCGCGGACGGCGAGACTCTCGTTGGAACAGGCTCCACCTATTTATTTATTTATTCGCAGACAACTTACCCATACTCCTTGCTGTCACCATGGCAACACACCTAAACTCTCCGCATCTCTCTCTCTCTTACCCTCCCGGGACGGCCTCCCGCCGCTCCCATTTTTTTTTAAATTCTTTTTCGGTTCATTTTCAGGCACACACTCACCGAAAAATCATGAATAATTGACTGTGTATATCAAGTGTGGGAGAATAGTTTCGATCCTACAGCGGCGCGACCCATGGTTCATTCTGTCTGATGTTTTCACAATAAAATACCGCAGAAACTCTTGACTGCTGCTTTAATGCGTGGATGTGTTGGTGTCAGTTTGGTGTCTAATATGCACAGAACATGTCAGCTGGTACATGACTTCATCTGGAGGCGCTGCCATGCCAGAAACACACAAACACGCCATATAGCGCAGGAAGAGGGCCATGAATTCATCTCCGTTTCCATAGTTACCTCCGAGATGTCTCTTTCAGAATGGGAGAAGATGGCAGTGATACCCCAAGAGAGTGTCTTATTTATTTATTTATTTTTAACTGTGATTATTGGTGAGACGGTGATGCAATAGCTGTCTGCCAACATCACCGGAGTATCTGTAATTGCAGTAAAGAAAGTCCTAAAGGGGGTTTACAGCTTCTATATATAATATGGTTACTGAGGAGTGTGTTCTGCATGAAAGTAGTTTACATACATGAGCATGAGACATGAAGAAAAAAAAACTGACCAAAGAATCTCACCAGAAAATGACCAAAATGGATTTAAAATGCAATTTGAAGTCCATGAGAACTGAAATTTTCAAAAGAGCAAAAAACAAAACTGATGGAAACATGGAAAAAATGGGTTTAAAATGCAATCTGAAGTCCACAACAGTGTATTCTGTGTACGCATATTTATTTGATAGCTTTTAAGATGGCATTAACTCATTTTTAACGAGGTTTCTGATCTTATCACCCCGAAAATGTCAAGTGGTGCAACTGTATTAAAACTTTAAATAATGCCCTTTCAATGCATTTACTACCAGTGAAAATCTGATTACTGTAGTGTCTAAAATGCATAAAACTATTTGATTAACAAGTGTAAAAAAAAAAATGTAGGTTTTATTGCAGTTTTGTTCTCTTCATGTAAGTTCGGACGGTTGCACACCACTTGGGAACACCAAAACTCCAAAAATGAATCGCATTTCAATAAAATTAAAGTTCTTTGTCATGAAGTAGATATTGTAGAATAATTTGATACATTACACTGATATAAATACACTACCATTCAAAAGTTTGGACACGCATTTTTCTTAATTTTTTACTATTTTCCACATTTTAGAA
Source organism: Centroberyx gerrardi (assembly GCF_048128805.1). NCBI lineage: Eukaryota > Metazoa > Chordata > Actinopteri > Beryciformes > Berycidae > Centroberyx > Centroberyx gerrardi. The sequence goes on along the minus strand of NC_136020.1, from coordinate 19,207,660 downwards.
TAATAATAAAGACATCAAAACTATGAAATAACACAAATGGAGTTATACAGCGACCAAAAAAAGTGTTAAACAAATCAAAACTATCTTATATTTTAGATTCCTTAAAGTAGCCGCCCTTTGCCTTGATGGAAAGGCAAAGGCTGTGGAAAGAAATTCATACATAGGATCAACTTCACTATTTATATTTGTCTAAGAAACACATTTCAAGCATTTAAGCATAAAACCTTTAGATCAAAATGGCTTTAAGAGAATGAAAAATATAATACATTCAGTCAGGTGTGTCCAAACTCTTCGCAACCAAGGGAATTATCAGCGCGGTCTGAACCATCTTTGACCAATCAGATTGCTTGGCTGGAACCTGTTGTGTAATGCTGTAATATCATTCATATATTCCTGATGGGCCACAGTGGGCTAGTTTTCCGGTTATGTTGTGGCCTTCGACAGCTCAGCGTACTCTTGCATTGATGCACCTGCTGTTTCCAAGCTGTGGCTCATTAAAACTGCAGCAGCTGTGTTTGTCTCTCTGCCTACATAGCTGTCCGTCTCAGTGCCTGCGCTGCCTCGCTGGAAGGCCCCGGTCTCTGTCATTACGCCGACCTTCTGCTGCGTTCAGTGGTTCTTTTCAAGTGGCCTGCTTTGAAGAAATGGAAGAAAAAAAACCCAGAGCCAAGCAAGATAGCTCTGATCCCTGAAACTCCACAGATCAGCATGTTGTTATTAATAAAAAACACAACACACTGACCTGCATGACCTGCAGAAACAAGCTGTCACAGAGGTCAGAGGTCAGACAGTCGAGGCTGCCCTGGAGCGTCCGCTGCACCAAAATTAATTCTTCAAAAGACTCTTTCCAGCTCTACAAAGAGTTCCAGAGAGTCGTGAGACATTTGATTTGTTTTATCTTATTGCAACATAATTATTACTTATTTTAAAGATTGTTTGATGGTGTTTCTGCTTTATCAGACAGTTTATACAGAGAGACAGGAAGGATGGGAGAGAGAGGGGGGCGGGGTGACATGTGACAAAGGTCCCAGGACAGATTTGAACCCAGGATGTCACGGTTACATGATGAGCCTTGGCCAAATGAGCCAACATAACTATTTTTAAGCAGTGATTTTGAGCTAAATGACATATGACCTTAGAAGCTACAATCTACTGGTTACTAGGTTTAGACCGATATATTGCTTTGACAATATATCAGGCCTTTTATTAAATACTAACAGTCTGGGTTTCAGTGGAGAGTTTTAGTGTCCCATGATGGTCTAAATGCTGTTTCAGAGGCTTTTCCACCCTGACAAGAAGAAATGATGCGGGAAACACTGAATACTTATAATTTTTGAACATAAATATATTTAAAATTTAAAGATACACAAAATACTAGCTATCGCAACTTCAGTGTAAAAATGTCAGTATTGTTATCGGCCTTCAAAAACAAAAAAAAAATGTCTATTCTCATTTTTGGGCCCTACAGCACGCCATACAGGATCTGTTTCAGAGCTTGGCCTGTATAAAAATGGTGACCGTCATCTTCTGCATCCAGAGGTGTGACCAAGTCAACTTTGCTCGAGTCCCATGTCAGTCTCAAGTCTTGAGGCACAAGTCTCAAATCAAGTCTCAAGTCTAAATGTAGAACAGCAAGTCAAGTCAGAACAAATCAAGAGTGCAGTATCAATTCAATATCTTAAAGAAAACTAAATATCGAGGACTTTTCAATGCAATATGGTTTTAATAGGATAAAAACTTGGTAAGAGCATCATGAGTTTGATTTCTATAATCAGTTTCAACTTCAATAAATTCCATACAAATTCAGAAAACAGAATTTAAATTCAGTCGTCCGCTGGAACAAATCTCATCACTTTCAATCTAAGTCATTTACACAAACACAAGATCTCAAGTCAAGACTTTAGAAACCTTTTCAAGTCATCAAAGTACAAGTCAGAGTCAAGTCCCAAGTCACCAGAACCCAAGTCAAGTCAAGTCTCAAGTCTTCTCTTCATGCATCGAGTCAAGTCTCAAGCAACTTAAACAGTGAGTCCAGTGTGACTCAGGTCCAAGTCTCCACCTCTGTCTGCACCTCTACATAATAACACTGACACCGTACTATCCCGTTATATTCCCGTCCCCGTCCCGTTGTAAACAGGACGGGTGTGTGAATGTGTTGACGGGGGATTGGTTGCTATTTCGATGGCGAGGCCTAACGTACTCATCACGCCCCCCCCGACCTGGCAGCGTTCCTCCTCCCGGCTGACCTTGTGGTCCAGGCTGTGCGATGTCAGAAATACACGCCGCCCTCCCTTCCCTCTCTAACTATACACCCTGTCATTAGAGGGAGGCCAACTCCAGCAGGGAAGTGGTGTGTGTGTGTGTGTGTTTTGGTGGAAAAAGCAGAAAAGCAGCTATATGTTCAAACCGAGAAATGGAGCGAGAGAGAGAGAGAGAGAGAGAGAGAGAGAGAGAGAGAGAGAGAGAGAGAGAGAGAGAGAGAGAGAGAGAGAGAGAGAGGTTTTCCACGCCACCCGTCTCTTCTGATTAGTGACTTGAAGAGACGCATTTTGTCACGTTGTTTGGGTTTTTACGTCCTTTTCTCAAAACAGAGACAAAAATAGAAGTAGTGCAGCCTGAAAGTGATGTTGAACTCTGGTAGTGCCTTGGGCTGCCTGGCTGCCTGGACATGAGAAAACCACAACATCATAAAAAAAAAAATAAAGGTGAGAGACTCGTTTTTTTTATATATCGGCAGAAGATTCCTCCAACCGGATTTCGGTGTTGCACTTGTTCAAATTGAAAGGTTTCATAAAAATAAAGAAAGTGATTCATTTAAAAACAATTCAGCAGAATGACAATTTTTTTTTAATATATTGTCAGAATCTGCTTTGCATTTGTATTTGGTAGAAGTGTGATCTATCTATCTATCTATTTATCTATCTATCCATCTATCTATTTATTTGTCTATCTATCTATCTATCTATCTATCTATCTATCTATCTATCTATCTATCTATCTATCTATCTATCTATTTATTTGTCTATCTATCTATTTGTCTATCTATCTATCTATCTATCTATCTATCTATCTATTTGTCTATTTATTTGTCTATCTATCCATCTATCTATCTATCTATTTATCTATCTATCTATATATCTATTTATTTGTCTATCTATTTGTCTATCTATCTATCTATCTATCTGTCTATCTATCTATCTATCTATCTATCTATCTATCTACTATCTATCCATCTATTTATCTGTCTATCTATCTATCTATCTATCTATCTATCTATCTATCTATCTATCTGTCTGTCTGTCTGTCTATCTATTTGTCTATTTATTTGTCTATCTATCTATCTATCTATCTATTTATTTGTCTATCTATCTATCTATGGTTAGTTCTCAAATCTCCAGTTTTCCGATCATATGTGACACAAATCTGATCTTCTCATTTCCTTCTTCACAGTCTCAACAGATCAGTTTTACATTCAGATTTTAATGTGACTGATATTTTGCCGTTCCACTTCTGTCCAGCTGATCACATGAAATATATTAAGCCTTAACAGCTGAATATGTAAAAGTTAAGATAAGGCCAAAGTAAGACAAGACATAAGTTGTGTCATTCTACAAACTCACATTGATGATTATAATTCCTCCAGACTGTGCAGGAGATTTTGAACGCTACCGTGGAAACCGAGCCGACACACACTGCAGCGAGTAACTGTGATTTTAATGCCTCAGAGTACCAGATAATATCTGAATTACCGAGGTTTCTTATACAGCTTTCACATGACTGGGATGAAGCTTGTGACCAGAAGGCTGCAAGTTCAAACCCCAGGGTGACTTTTTTTTTTTTTAAACCTTTTTTAATCTTTATTTATCCAGGCAAAGTTGACTGAGCAGAAAGAGTCATGAGATGATTTATGGGATAGGAAAAAAAAAAACATATTTCTACAATGCCAATTTCTTACCATGTAGATTTCTTCAGATTTTTTCTCTTATTTTAACCTTTTTCTTGTGAAAGAGGCCTACAGTACGTCCTACAGGCGTCGTTCATCAACTTTCCCTGGACAAATAAAGATAAAGAAGTGCGATCAATACACAGATATCCTGGCAGGATATCAGGACACAATGGATTATCTGATGTGGAGATAAATCACCCTGCTGATTTATGTATCTGATGACACTTAGCGTTAAAAGATAAAGGAACAGAACAGAGCTGCGTCATTCTCCTCAGACACCAGAGAGTTTTCATAAAGGAGGATGAAGCTCTGCTGAAGTGTCCTTGAGCAAAACACCGAATCCCTACCAGCTCTGTACTTTCTTTACTTTTTTATATGGTTTTTCAGTAGGTGACCCTGAGGTTTAACCCACCTGGAGGGGGAGGGAAAGCGAAAAAAGAGGATTTTATTATTTATCGGCTCTGAGAGCGGATTACTAGATATGCAGCACGAATAATCACTAAAGCTACAACTTTTCACCCTGAGGCGGCGAAGTGTATCCCAGCACCTGCCAGTCATCTTGATGAGCTGTCTACTTTGAAACACCCGTCCGACCCGAAGCGGAGGTAAGCGGCGTCCGTAAAGCCACGACAAGTGTTGGAGAAGCAGGTGTTAAACGCAATAAAAAAAAAAACAGCTGTGTTTGTCTGTCGTACGTTTGGCTTCGCTGTTCTTTCCTTTCTTACCGCTTTCCTCCATTGTTTTTGATGTGACTTTATAGCCTCACCTTGATACGCCCACTGCGAATGGTACACGCCCCCCCAAAACGTCCCGAACATCACTGACAAGCAAACACACAGACAGACACAGACTGATACCGTATCATATATCCTGTTTATTGTTATTTTAATGTGAAAGAAGTTACATGTTGCAGCTTTGAAGTCAGAAGGAAACGGCATTTTCATGGCGTCTTGCTTCTGCAATTTGAATTATTTCCAGGTTGAATTTCCAGGATGTTGGTGCAGGACATAACGCGGGGGGGGGGGGGGGGGTTCAAAAGTGGGCAGGTTGGACCAGAACAAACACGGAAATTGTTTTGACCATAATCTTGAGCTGTCACAAGTTTTGGATTCTTCAAAATGAACAAATCCCAGCCACCCGGACGCAACTGTGGTGCTTTATGAAAAGGAAACAGGGTTTTCTGGGGTGAACACCTCAAACTCCACTGCCGTACCTCCGTGTTGACAGATTTTATATGATGGAAGGGGTATGATTGTATTATTAATTGGAATTTGTATGTACTCTTACTGGTACGCCATGAAGTAACCACTAGGTTTTCCAGGAAAAAGTAATGGGATTTTGATTTTAAAAAAAAGAAAAAGAATTTATTTTTTTTTGTAATTTTTGGGGCTTTTATTGTTAAATAGGTGTATGTTATGATATGCAGGTGAAAAAGACACTTTAAATGTCATTGTGACTTTAACACTTTTTTAACTTATATAGCTCCTTTATCCATTATGTTGGTTTCATTTTGTGTATTAATCTGCTGCAATTTTCTCCGTCGTTTTACTTACCTCAGTTTTCTGCTGTTTTTATATGTATTTTATATATTAATATGTGAAGCACATTGCGCTGCATGAATGTATGAAACGTGCTAGACAAATAAATAATTGATTTATTGATTGAACACTCTGCATAGATAATACATTAGAGAGGGAGAACCACTTGTCTGCCAACCAGGATGCTTTGCAAAGCCCATGTATTGCTAAAAACACACTTCTGAAGGACGTTTGGAGGCCGTTTCCCAGGAGTCAGATGATGAGCGGTGCCGATCAGAGGAGCAGGTTATGTCAGTCGGACCGTATCGTCAGTCCGGCCTATTTGTCTCCTCTCCGTCTCTTCCTGGTGACGGGCAATTAGTGTAGTCTCGGGTGTTTCGCGGGGCGGCACGCGTACAGCTGTGCTTCTCCGCCACAGAATAATAGTCGGCGTCCTCCCCCTGCTGCCTCTGTTCGGCTCCGGTGCCAAATGAGATTGATAAAAGCCTAAATAAAGACGGATCGACCGGCGTTTCACTCCAAGAGCACTGAGCACCCACTACAGGCTGAGTCATCTGTCCTCAGCGACACGCCGATCGATCTTCCCTCGCCCCTAGTACAGTTACTGTCAGTGAAACAGCTAGAGGACGCCGTGGGGGGGAGGGGGGAGGGGGGAGGGGGAGGCGCAGAGGTCGCAGTGTCACATCCAGGCCAACCATCTGCTTGTGGGTTTTGGAGAAATGACTCGGAGGCGGAGGGGACAGAGGGCTGAAGAGGAGTCGTTCCCTTCGAGGAGGACAGAACATGGCAGGTCAGGCCGGGTCAGCGCCGCCGCTCCATAAACTCAGAGAGTTAGGAGTCTTCAACAGGGAACCATTCAAACTATGTACAGTCTCTATCTCCATCGGCCCCAGAGGAATGTCACCGCAGGGTGTCAGGAATTTCCCTGTTTACCCAATAAGAACACAGAGGTTTTCCTCCGGTCAGGCTGTCGCTCCATCTGCAGCCTCGACTCAGAAGAGCACAAGGCAGTGAAAGCTGAATAATTAGAACTGGATTTCATATATTCACGTTTCTTACAGTCGATTGTTAGCCATTCCCACATCAGCAACACTGGGACTCAGTCAGATTTAAAAGTGTCATGCTGGATATTTTTTTATAACATGGTTGGCTCTAATAATGGGAATCAAACCTCTTACCTTGGCAATGTTAGTGCCATGCTCCACCTATTGAGCTATACTGTCCTACAAAGGCAAACTGCAGTACCTACTTTTTGTGTATTGTAAAGGTCAAAGGTCATGCTTAAGGTTCAGATTTCATTTCAAATAGAGGCTTTGCAGTGGAGAATTGGCTGGGCACAAATAATGGCAAAATATATAACAACCAGGCTACAATAAGAGCGATTTCTGAGAAAGATTGTTGTGGTTTAGGCTAATTCAGAAGAGTTAAAGTGAATAATCTGATAAATAGATTTCTTTCCAGATGTAGGTTACTGTCACACAGTAAACTGTCTTGTCTTTAGCGCTAGTCTCTACTCCAACACACTCTGAGTTGTATCTTGAGAAGAGTCAGCTCAGTTAACCTGAACAAAAGTTTTTGGCATTGTTTGCTAGCTAGCTAGCCAGCAGGCAAAAAGCAACTCATTTTAATGAAACTATTAGTCACTAACTCAGATTTGTTTACAACACAGCGATGGTCAGCAACCAGATACTGTGATTTGCAAGCTAACAAGCTGACATGACCTAAACACAAAATTGATCGGCTCAGTGGTGAAATGATGAGTTTCCAGGCAAAAACAGCACGGAAATGAACCATGTCTATTGAATTCTGTTAAACCGGTCAAGTTGTAGGTTACACAGAAACACCATCAGCTGTTCACAGCCGTTGTTGCCCAAGACATGAAGACCTCCAATATGGCCGCTACATGGGGTGCATTACGTCACCAGAAAGCCCTCTATAACCACAAATGCTATTAAATGAAACACAATCCACTCCTGCACCAACAACACTTTTGTCAGGCCATGAGATAAACTTTAAACTTGTTTTTCTCAGTTTCACCCCCACGAAGTTACTGCTCTCTGGTTTTGTAGGGCAGTTACTAAGGGACACGGCTCACAACATGCTTGAGCACCCCGACTTGACTGGCTAGAAAAACACGCCTCTGGACGAATCTGTTTCCAATTACGTCGGTGTGTGAAGCAGCTATTGTTTTCTCCAAACGAGGACCGGCACCTCAGCGCCCAGGGAGCCGCTGGGGTTTTCGGATCCGGGCTACCAGCTTACCTCGAGACCCCCCCGTCTGTCTGGAGGCTCCACATTAACATGCTGCTAATAGCCCCTGGGGTCGCTGGGAGACTGACAGGGAAAAGGTCCACCAGTGGATTAGGTTTCACGGGGCTTCTGGTCCTGTCTGGGTCACTTCTTCCCATGGTTCCCCCCCAAAACTCCATACCCTTGTTTATCAAGCTAGGTCCACCTTGTTAAAAAACGGACCGTCTAGACGCCAACAGAAGTGCATTGTTAAGCACATGCACACACACCAAACACACACCAATCAAGGTTTTGCCCTATAATAAAACCGGAGAGACGAGTGCCAGGACTGGCTGTTCGGCGCTCTGATAACACGGTGGCTCCAGAGGTCCTGCTGCGGTCGTTATGGTCGTGGCACTTAACAAACCTCCTCAACCATAAAAACCATTTCATCAGACCCCGATGGATTCTCAGAGCCAGGGAAAAAAAACAAAAAAAAAAAATCCTTAAGCATGAATAATCTATATCAACTACCTTTGGCTTTGATCGCATGAGAGGTAAGAAAATCCGTTTGACGAAGTTGGAAAGTCGGAGCGGTTGGAACGCTTCTCGCCATGTTCAAAGAAATGGGAAATCCATTGGTTATACAACAGAGGGCTTTGCATTTAGACCACGCACCAGGTCTCCACGCACCCCGTTTCCTTTTGATCCCTAACTGCCTTGTCCTGTTTCCAAGGAACGCTGCGAGAGAACACCTTCTGACATTCAACTTTGAAGTTGTATCCCATTTCCATGCTGCCATGTTGGCTCGGCTACTTTCGCTAGACGCCACACAATTGCGAAGACATGCGTGCACTTTTATCTGAAAAGTGCCGGCGTCCTTATCAGAAGCCGGCACAGCGGCTCGCCTGCTGCAGTGAATCGATTCTGCTGCTGTAACTTCTGAGGGAACTTTCAAGTTCTCTGGCGCTGCGGCGACGGAGCGACGCTTCACACTCCAGAGTTAGGAAATCAATCAACTCTTATCCAGAATGACAGCTATCATGCTAATTATCCATCGAGTGGGACGTACTAACTGGAAGAGACAGACGGGCCTGTAGGTGATACAACCGACTGGTCCGCTCCCACACTTCATAATGAGTCCAGGGTCAAACACTTCTATTCCAAAGTGCTTATATTTTATCATTAGCACTTAGCCAACAAGTGCTTATGTTGCCTACTATTCTTTAAAGTGTACCATCATTTGTTTTAACTGGGTGCTAATCATTTTGTAAGAGCAGAGCTGGTAGATATCTCTAGATCTTGTATTGCTTGGTGAGATCCTGTGCTGTTCTCCATCCCCAAGTTCCTCAAAATGCTAATTCAAGAGCAGTTATTACGGGGAAACGTAAGCCATGTGTCGGAGGTGGGTGTAAGTGTGACATCTGTGCAGAAACGCATGTTTTTCAAACAACGAGGTCAAGAGACAAGATGAGAACTGCCTGTTCGTGTTGTCATGGAGACCAAGGGAGAGCATAGATTATATCTAGGGCTTACTTGAGGCAGAGGGGGAAAAAAAATGATATTTACTGTTCATCTCAATCACAGTGCTTTTCTTCCCCGGCTCAGTGTTCAAGCTGTGATCTGCTGCAGTAAGAGCCGATGTGATGGCTGTCATTTCCTAACAAAGCAGTAATGACTCTTACTCTGCATGCCCATCTGGATAAGAGCACAGCTACATGACAAGTAAACTAGTAAAATAATCACAAAGGAGATATTTTCCCCAAACGCGAGACATTTATTAAAACATTTAGGCCATTATAAGCCACAAAGCAAACAAAGGGTTTCATTCCAAAATGCTACACACCCATTTTAGACAAAATAAGCGTTACCTGATGTTGATTGCTCAATATTTCCAAAACACAGATGATTACATCCTGTAGAATTTTCTATGGACAACTTCTATTAGCGCGTTTTGTCAGAGTAGATGTCTTTTTTTTTCTTTTTTTTACAGGGGGGATATCTCATTTTGGAATGAAACTCTTCAAACGTTCAAGAGTCAATGTCTCGATAGAACCGATAGTGAGTACAAAAAGAAAATAAGTCTTAAATTGCACGGTATTACAATGCAGTAGAAAAAAATAACATTTATGGCATGACAGAGAATAATACCTTGTCAACCAGTGAATCTCAAGAGGCACATATCATTGGAATTGGGTTGAAGAGAGCCACTGGCCACGTTTACATGCGCACAATACTCCAGTCAATAATCAGGTGGTACTTTGATTTAAGTGTTTACATATAAGTAATGTGATTTCCCACAATAACCTGGGTTTACACGGACTGAATCAGGTTTATTGGTCGCTGCACATTTTGAAAAACTGAATGAAATCGAGGCCAAATAAAACAATTCATCAGAAACGTAGGTGTTAATCAGATTATGCTTACGCTGATTATGACATTACTCTGAAATGATAAGATAATTAAGACTAATAAGTTGACATGACAGTGGCTGCAGTCGGGTTACTGCCTTGATCCGTTTCAGACTGGATTATCTGTGTGCATGTAGACGTACTCACTGTGCATACATGTAAACAGCATGTGATTGGCGTGCAAACATCCACTGTCAAATGTAAATGGTCCTGCTGGACTGGCGTACTGCTCCCGCTCTCTGTGTGTGCGACTGGACCGCCATCAAGGAAAACAGACAGAGGATAAACAAATAGAGGAAATGAACGAGAGAGAAAGGAGAGAGGGGTGGAGGTGGGGAGGGGGAAGTAATATACAAAGGGTTTCTTGTGGTTTGTTTTACATGAGTGTCAGGAAGTACCGTTTACATTTACATACGTATAATAGAAGGCTGACCGTGCAGAGGACAGCGTAGGTAAACTCATAATGCTGACACGTGAAAAATATTATTGTGCGTGCTGTAGACAGAAGGTGAGACGAGTTCAGACACCGGTAAAACACAGCAAAAAAACAAAAGAAAAACAAAAAACAGGGATAAACACAAGAAGAAACGGTGAATTTCCGTACCAACCGTACAATGACTTATGTGTTAAATGATCCCTTTTAATTTCCGGTGCTGGTACACCTGCTACCAAGATAGGTGTGTGTGTGTGTGTGTGTGTGTGTGTGTGTGTGTGTGTGTGTGTTCAAGCCACACTCCACATATCATGGCCTACAGTCGTTTTCCTTCTTCTTCCCTTTGCTACTGCTACTCCACCCTAGCTGTCTGTGCATCTGCCCTCTGATGTGACGATGCAAGGCAAGAAACAAACTTTCCGCCGCCTTGGGTGGTAAATCCCACAACAATTCACCAGCCACTTCCACTATATGACCAACCAAATAGACTTTTATAATATAAGACCTCCAAATGACGCTTGGCAACCTGCCAGACTGGCTGGTAGAGTTGACAACCTTGCCACCGACGGCAAAGATTTACCAGCATTTTGGGTGGGGGCTGTTATTACTGTTCCCACCTTTTTAAGGGTCCAGCAGGATAATATGCCTTGGTGCAAACAAACACGGGTCAAAATCTCTGACAAACGATCAGTGAGAAGAATCTGAATATGTGGAATATAGTGTCATTGGTGTATATAGAAAAAGAGCCAGGAGCAGAAAATAGTCCAATTTTTTTTTTTTTTAAACCATCATGTGGTTTAAGCACCTAGTTGTCTCTGACAGCATTCTGATAAGTGCAGTGAAGTTTCGTCCGGTACGAGAAGCAGAGGAATGTCCTGGCTAGCGACAGAGAACACCCCAAAATCCCACAAGGCTTTAAGGGCATGAGAAGCTGGACGGCGGGTGGAGAGATTCCCTTCACCGCCCCCACTTTGAGGGTGGGGGTGGGGGGTGGGGGGGCCATCAAAGGTCGCCTCAGTCGCCCACGTCGCTGTCCTGGTCCCCTATGAGCCAGAGGAAGTGGAAGCTGAGTGCCAGGAGGGCGGTGCCCAGCAGGTCGCCCAGGGCCGTCAGGTACGGGATGGAGAAACTGTCGGGGTCTTTGCCGCTTCGCCACATGGAGTGCACCATCCAGTCTGATATACACAGCAACAGAAACACCTGAAGGAGAGAGAGACAGAGAAAGAAGATTAGAAGAAAGAGTGCGAGCGTAATTTATAACTCGGAATGGAAGGAATGGTGAGATAGAGAAAAGGGGAAAAGTAAGTGCATGTTGTCAAGCATGGAAGGAGTAGCGCTTAAAGATGCTACGCACAGTAGCATTAACACCTGAGATACACATCGAAAGCGCACGAGAGAGAGAGAGAGAGGGGGGGGGGGGGGGGATAGAGAGACGAAAGAGAAATGGAGAGAGCTCCAGAGAGCGAGAGGAGCAAGAAAGAGAGAAAGTGTTATTCATAATTCAAGTTCTCAAGTGTGGAAGGAATGGTGCTGAGAGAAAAAAGAGAGAGGTCTATTAAAAGATAAGGACGAGTCTATAATTTAAGGGGAAATGAGCTGTCCAGAGTCGGTAGTACAAACATTACAAAAACAAAACAAAGTCTTGCGTAGTTGCCAATTAGGATGAGCTGCAACACATTCACCGAAAGACACCGACACCCACATGCTAAGAATACAAGCGCTGATGATAGCATCAAAAGGGAGTAGGGGGGGGAAATGATTACATTAATATATCATTTTAAACATTCAGAGTAAAAAACACACTAGATTTATGGCTCTGATAACCTGTGGACTTGTCTTTGAATGTGGGGGGAATTTTGTGATGGAATGTGTAATCCTGTTAAACAACACGGACTCCTCGGTTCCTTTCCAATAACTTTTAGTCGTGACATGATAAAAGAGCCTCAGAGATGCACAATAAACTGTCAAAACTAACTATTCACGAGCGAGCGAAGCAAGGGTGTCACGGGTTTGTCCTTTATTCATTATGACAGGGTGGAACGGTTGGATTTCTTCTCAATTGTTCCTCGCTTTCCCACCAACTCACTTTCATATTGTCACCTGTCTCAAAACTGCCAAGTACAATCGATCATTTACAGGATTTCCTATCTGGGCTATTAGTTTTTTCGTCCCCCTCCACTCCCCAGAACCGCCGGAGAAATAGAGAAACAATGAGCAAGAGACAAGAAAGAAAGAGAAAGAGCCAGAGAGAGAGAGAGAGAGCAAGAGAAAGAGAGAGGGAAAACAAGAAGGAGAGAAGGAGATGAGAGAAAGTGAGAGAGAGCAACAGAGAGACAAAGAAAGCAACAGAGAGAGGGAGGGAGACAGAAAAATATAACGAAAAAGATTGCAAAGTTTTGTGTTGTCAATATTTCAAGGAGCCAGATCCATCCAATTTCAAAATTTAGGGAAAGTAAAAGAGAGAAATATAAAAGGAGATCCATCATGCAGTCTTTTTCTCCGTCTCCACATTTGGTTCCTTAATCACGTCTGTGTGGCGAGAGAGAGAGAGAGAGAGAGAGAGAGAGAGAGAGAGAGAGAGAGAGAGAGAGAGAGAGAGAGAGAGAGAGAGAGAGAGAGAGAGAGAGAGAGAGAGAGAGAGAGAGAGAGAGAGAGAGAGAGAGGGGAAGCGTCTACAGAATAAACCTCAAACATTGTTTGATCTCCTGAGATGGTCATGCTCACCAGCATCAGCCTTTGTGCCCATTTCTCTAATTACAGATTATTTACACAGGCAGGGAAAGGAAAGATATGGTTGAAAATGATTGTTTGAATGTTTAAAAGAGTTTGTTTTGAACGCTGATGGTGGAATAAGTGCAAGACGGAATGCTGTTCCCTCCTAAATATCGCTGGACAGCGGCCGGAAAGATGCCAATCTTCAGTACAAAGATAGTCCTTCATGTGTCTGTGCAAACCCATTGGTGAGGAAACTTGGTACTAGGTTAGTTATATTCATTACCGCCTTTCTTCCATCCTTTATACTTCAGTATAAAGTGACAAACTTTGTGGATGACTTTGTGGAGAGTCAATATATATTCAAGTCATCCCTAAGCATAATTTTATTCAAGTCATGTGCAGGAGTAGGTTATTATGCAATATCTGATTAACTCTGTGAAACAGCTTGTTGTGGTCTGCAAATCAAGCACTTCAGTGAGCATTTATTTTTCCTGACGATAAATAACTGCAGTGTTCAAAACTAGCTATTAGCGTAACTTGGACTGATATAGCGTATGATCCTTCAAGCAGGATTCACAGGTTTCTTTGAACGCAGGATTGAGGGTTGTGTATACTTGCATACTTAAGAGAGGGGGAGGAGGGGGAGTTGGGTACGGAGTAAATCCCTGAGCAAACAGAAGGGGGAACTTTCCGTGCCTTAGAGAGAACAGCCTGAAATAGGGATTGCATTTGTACCAAAGCTGAAATATGCCACGGACTGACAGAAACAAACATCTAATACATGTGAAAAACTGATCTCCAGCATCAAGTATGTCAGTAATTTGATATAATATCAACATGTTTTAATAATGAGCCAAGAAATACAAGGACGTAAACATATTCAAGAAGTCCTCTATTCCACATGCCATTTCTCTGATGAATTCTTAATGTATTGCTTTATTAGTTTCTACCATGGCACTTTGATTTGATGAATTTCATGAAGGCCTACTGGTTACTTACTTGAAGCTCTGTATCTGTTTGTGTTGTCTAGGGGTTGGTCTGTTTGGAGACTATGCTGTTTGATGCTGTGTTGTGCTTTTGTGGTTCATGTGTATTTTATGTATTTTTTACTACAACCATGATGAAGCCAAAGGGAAATTTCCACAAAAGTATCTATCTATCTATCTATCTATCTATCTATCTATCTATCTATCTATCTATCTATCTATCTATCTAAAATGTGAAAAGGTAATGTCCAGTCGTCTAATGTCCAGGTCGAGTTTCTTAGCGATGTTGGTGCCAATGTGTAGAGTAGATATGAACCCTGACCTCCACATCATAAAAAGGAGACCAGACCCTTCTTGTAATCCAGAACCCTCCCATCTCTTGGGGCCAAAGTTTGGAGTAGTAGGGCCTTTTCTCTTTTCTCATTCCCATTTCTCAGGCAATCCAGTAGTCCATTCTCAGAATTCAGTGTGATCTGTCCCTTCTTCTTAACGGACCCTCTGGTCCTTTAAGTCTTCCCCGCCACTTCTGTCTCAAAGTAATACCTGCCGGATGATAAGTTCTGGTGTCCTAGCACATTGGGGAAAATCTCTCTGAGTTGTACGGGAGCTCGTTTCATCACCTGGTTGTCTTCAGACAAGATGAGTTTGGAATGCAACAAGGTCCAGAAGAAGAAGCCACAGCTCTCCTCACAGCGCTCACAGAGAGATGAATGTGGACTCTGATGTCAAACCAGTCCTTGAAGTGGGGAAGGGTGCTCAAGGTTTCATAGTTCATAGGGATGTGGAGGCTACTTCACTGATCCTAATACGTAGCTCTGAATTCCTGCTCCAGCTCTTTAATGAAGCCATCGGCCTGTTTCTCTGAAGACTTCTCTCAATCTGAATCTTTCTTGTTAAGCTTTCTAAATTGTTTCATCTCCTGAACCATCTGCTGTCAGTCCCGGCTCACCTGTCTAAACATTCTCCTCATATTTGCAAGCTGTAACTTTCCTCACTGCGCACTCTTCCTCTACAGAGAAAAGGATAGAGGAATTTGTATTCTGTCTGAGTGCAGAGATGAAAACACATCTGATGAACTCGTCTATACCCGTGACCCCCATCTTCTTGAATTGCTCTACGACCTCCCTCGAGCTTGTGTCGAGATGAAGTTCAAGTCTTTTCGGAAACGTCTCCTCACACACACAGTGGACACTAACTCGGGGGAATTATCTCCCAAAAGTTTTAGATTCACGCCAGGCACAAGTTGTGACCACACTGAACAGAAACAGGAACACTGAAGACATCCAGACTGACTGAACACAGCAACTGCTCCGCAAATAGGATACTGCTGGCAGAGGCTATATCTAGACATAGATCAAGTCAGACCCAAGAAGCTTCATTTTTTAAAAACGTATTTATCCGGTGAAAATTTACTGAGTATGCACAGATCTTTTCAGCAAGGCCCTGCTTCACATTCACACAGTTAGACAGATTCACACCTGGGAGTGGTCCAACACAACCACAGTCTTCTGTTGGCCACTGAGCAGCTCCACAAGATCAGTTGGGGGTTAAGTGCTTTGCTCAAATGTGTCCTGCAGGATCTCTTACCTCTGCAACCATTTCTTTAAAACAGCCAAGAAAGCCTGTTTAATACCCAAATACAGTGATTCTGTTATGCTGGAATACCTGAATTAGTTTGCATCAGTCACAAACTACTACTGTTAATGTTGCAAGACTTGTGTGATCTTGACCTACCGTTGCATTGTTGAATACGTTTCCTTGTACAGAGTTTAATTTGTATTTTCTTGTTTTTACTGTTCTTTGGTATACGCTGTGACCTTGAGAAAGTGTTTCATTTCACTGTGCATTTGTGTAAGGTGAAATGAGGATACAGCTGCACTGAATTGAAGACTTTTAACAATGAGTAAACCATCATGTGCTGTCCCCCCCAGTATGTCAAAATATGCAGAACCGTATGTTGATTTAACTACACTCATCTTCCTTTCCACTCACATGGGTAACTAAGCTGAAGTGGCTCTGTGCATACTTTTGCCATCAGGCCCGTTGAGATATGACAATGAATTGTGCCTGTTCTGCAGAAATGTCTCTCAATTTCCATCCTAATTTTGTATGGCTTTCACTTTAAAAAGAACATTATCAAACCGCACCATGAGCAATTTGTGTCCGCTTATCACTGCTACTAAAGAAACAGACTGGAACAGTACTTTTATTTTAATAGAATGACATTATCAAATTCCACCAAGTCAAGCACTGAGGAGACAGAATAAAACTACACCATAAAGCCTGAAGAATACATATATATATCTTAATCTCAGGTGGATGGGAGTCTGACAATTGGTTATTTACAAAGCTAGGATGGAAATATCTATTCATAGGCAAATTCAACATGTATTTCCATACTCAGGTTTTTTGCAGGAAACACTAAATGCAATACAACTGCATGGATATTGTAATAAACTGATTTCAGTGTTCAGATATGCAGTGACACAAACATCTTTTGAGGGCACAGTCTGGACAAATACTGTCAAATAATCACAATTCGATTTTTTGTCAATATCTTCCAGCCCTAGTCTGAAGTGTCCTCTGAATTGAGTGTCTCTGCTCTATCTCTCTTAGCTAGTAATGGAGCGATTAGTTGCAAATAGGGAAACAAACATTAAGAGGAATGTTCCACATGAAATTGAATTATAAATTACTCTGGGGCCTGACCATCCACACCCCGGCTAACACACACACAATGGTGAGCTTGTGTGTTCATTTGAGTTCATTGTCAGGCGAGATGATGAGAGTGGCAGAATTTTTATTACCATCATTAACGCGGGGGCTGAAGTACGGGTAGAGTGGCTCAGTGAAGGTGCAGCAATGACAGGAGTACAGCTGCAGCATCTTTGTCATAAAAGGAGACCAGACCCTCCTCATAATCCACCCACACCTCCACCTCCACCTTCTGAGGCTTCGTTTTCAGAGAGGACACCAGCAAGAGCCTTGTACTCATTTCCATTCCTCAACCACATAGTCCAGAAGCTATTCTCAGCGTGCAAATTTCCACTTCCCCATCCTGTTGATCGACCCTCTGGCCACTCCTAAATCCCAGTCAGTCTTTCCTTTCACCTGAAACTCATCGGAAAACTTCCTGGAGGAGAATCCTGAGGGACAATGGAAGCTCTTTGGATCCTACGTCTCGTGAGTTTTGGATTTCCAATATTGCTGGATCTGTTTCACCTTTGACACGGGTTGCTTCTCCAACTCTTTCTTGAATGTGTCCCCCACCTGAGCCAGTACTCTCCTCACCAGCTGTTTGGAGGAGTTTGGAGTCAGGGATTGTGTGCTCCAGAGGAGTTGAAAGTGGTCTTCAGTAAACAGGAGCCACTCCAGCTTCATGCTCCTCCTCCTCAGCACAGAGATGTCCTGTTACAGCTCATTTATGACACCTTCAGCTCGCCTCTCAGTAGCTTTGTGCTTCTTCTAAATTACCTCCCTCAGGTCCGTTTCGCCTTTCACAATGGAGCCCACCAGCAAAGAACTGCACACCGTCTCATATTTCTCTGTGTACATTTTTCTTTCTGCTCTCTTCTTGTGTACCAGAGTTCCTAAATCTTTAGAATTTACTCCTGATCTGCTGTTGAACCTCAGCGTTTGTCTTTATGAACCCATCTTCCTTCTTCACACTCCTCTCTTCCTCTAAGAGTGCAATGTGCCCTGTGGTCTTGTTGTACAGCAGTAGTAAGCCAAATCGAAATTGCACAGTGTGCATGTTACTGTATTACTATTATATTTCTTGAAGTGCTCCCACACGTTGCTATATTTTAGTCTTTGTTTCGAAGGCTTGCTTGAGGGCTCGCCAGCCTCTGAACTGCTGCCTGCATCATCCATTTGCACAATACAAACAAAAAGTGAGAGGAAGTATGCTTGAGTATCTGGCGACGAATCAACAGTGATAAATGCTAATCTGTTTTTTTTTTGTCAACATTGTCAATAATGTTGAATAAACCCTAGCTGGCACAAATATTGTCTTTTTTACAACTGCTCATGGGGTCTCTAATGCTTCCTGCACATCCTGTTTTCCAAGTTCTCCACAGGGGTAAAGCCTACGTGACGAGGCTGCAGGCGAATCTGACAGTATGAGGCCAGACACACCAAGCAGAACTTCGTGGCCTTGAGTTTGAGCCAAGGACAAACATCACAGGGAACTTCTGGCAGCGGATTCATCTGTACATCTGACACTCTTTTTCTTGCGATGCTCGACAACTTTTTTTTTTATGCCGGGGTTTGTTTTCAAACATCGCATAAAAAGGCGACACACGTCAGGTTGCTGCTATCCCAGAGCTTTGTGACAGCGGCTTAACAGAAGGTGTGTCCACATGAAGCGGTAATGGGATCAGTGAACACATCCGGACAGAGAGAAACTGGAGCCGTCTTCTGACAAGGGACTAATGAAAAGGACCACATCTAGACAGAGACCAACAATCAAATTCAAAAGCCTTAAAGGGACATTCTCCCTAAAACAAAATTTTGCCCTACAAGTCACTTTTGTATTTTCGGAGAGTAAAGTCAATATTTGTTATTGTGAACAACAGTTGCTTAAAACTATAAAAATCTAATCTAATTAAGATATATGATATAATTAGATCTATTTATCCAGGAAACTAGATTAAACTTGGCATTAACAGACCATGCCTGCTCGTTTTCAGCAACATCCTACGCCACACTCACACAGGTTCACACATGGGAGCTGTCCAGTACAACCAGAAACTTTATTTTGTTGGTCACTGAGCAGCTCAAGAGTACATTGACAGTGATTATTGATGGAAAGGAGTGTTGCCTGATCACTTTCCCTTTCCCAGCCAGTCTGAGGATTCAAACCGGCAACAAGTCCACTACTCTAGGGGTCGTTTATGTTCAGAAATCAAGACGAACTGCGAGATAATAGTAGTGATCTACATGAATTCTGTTTTGTGGTGGACTTTCACCTAATGAATAAACAGTAAATAAACAGGTGACATTTAGCTTGCCATAAAAAGGCTCACATTTCACCATGTCCTAGTTCTAAAAATGAGCCTCAGATTAAATGTATTAGGCAAAAAAAATTATTAAAATCTATAAATGGTATTGAGTATTATATATTCTATTATTATACACGGTATTCAGTCTAATCATTAGTGTCTGCTATTCTGTCGCGTGTCTTTAGAAATGCACTGATGGCCAAAGCAGATGAAGCACAAATTGTTTGAGTTAATTTTGTTGCATGCTTGAGTGAACAATTATTCCATAATCACATTGCTGCTATAAAGCTGTCTAGAAACCATCGCTCAAAGCAAAATCCAGGCAATTTCCTCCAGATGTCACTGAGATAGATCAACAATGACAACAACGGAATTCAGGAATCATTCAGACATGCAACGGCTTGCTGCTTTTGGCCCGGTACACTTTGTAAGCAGTCAAACACTTGATAATCGAAAAGGCAAAGTGTTTTTTATATACTTGCATCCCACTAAAAATGGTAGGCAACAGACTGCTCGGTGCCTCCTCTCTCCGTAGCGATTGCATTACAGTGTGACAGAGGCAGTATCTAGACTGTCTTTCCACCCTCGCAGCCCCGAGTGCCTGTCTCTGTCATTTGAAGTGTTATCTAGTACCGAAGCACTCTTAAAGCAGCTCTATTGGCTACAGACTTAATTGATTTGGAAAGTCTCCAACTCCACAGTGGCCAGGATTACATACTAATGTTGTGTGTATGTGTGCATTAAAAATGTAAGGGACCCTTTCACTTTCCACTTAAAAACATACCGGAGAGAAAGAGTCTTCAAGCAAAGCAAACATCCAGTGCATACACAAACACACGGCACCGAAATGCCTTAAATTCCAGAAAGTTAAGACATGTCATGGCACACCTGAAAAAGTGAAAGCAGCAATTCATATTTCAAGCCTCGCCTTCCATAATTGTCCGTCTTGATTGCCATCAAAACAGAAAAGAAAACGTGCAGACGTCAGATTCCTTCAGGCATTACCAGAAACCAAAGCGCTGTAGGAATTCACAGGATACACACACACCTGTTTATCCTTCAGTACTTCCGTAAGAAGGCAACACATGTCCATGGATTCATCTTTCAAAAAGGACTTATTCATATTCTCAGTCACGAAGTTCATCAAAGGCTCACTGACGTTAACACACTTCTGAAACTAGTGACAGGTGGGTAACTGGCCACTGGGTAAATCATAATTTTGCTTCTGAATAAATATGCAAACCAACAGTATCAACAGGATAATTTCATGCAGATGCAGAAATTGTTTTGCAAGTTCAGACTTAAAAATGCAAACCTGTATTGAACAGTCATGGCTTATGGTGAGTAATGTTGGGTAAATTGGCATGTACAAAAACACCATCCAAAACAAGATTTGCAAAAACTGACATCTTCCTTGAAAAAAAATATTCCTTTCTTCTCCTCTTATCTCCTAACTATGGAAGATAATCGAAGTCATTAGCCATCTTGAAAGCCCTGGTTACAAAATAGTACCATTTATAAGATTCATTAGTCTATTATATTTAAATAGTCAGGTATGAAGGGTTATAAAGGGTTTTGAAATTAATTGCTACCGGAAAGTCATTAGTCAACATTTCAAAAACACAGATAACTACAGTATATCTGCAAAGACATCACTATTTTGTAAGTAAAAGTCTTAAAATAATTCAGAACTTTAGAAATAATGTGTTTTGATTTCAGGACAGCGATCATTTTGTGAGAGCAGGGGTCATTTTATTATTATCATTATTTTTTAAATAGTAGCTCATTTTGGAGTGAAACTGCTTGGAAATAGAACCGACTAGAATATCATTTAATTCATCTTTATAAAAAAAACAGTACCATAAGCTTCAATAACATTTCTGTTTTTGGAATAATGAGCAGTGAACGTCAGGTAGTTTATCCGTTCCAAAATGGATATAGAGCATTTTATAATTTAACTCTTCACACATCTTAAGGCGTGTTGGAATGAAAGTCTTCATGTGCTCACCTGAAGCAGAGCAGCGGCCAGGTAGACGGCCATGAAGATGGGAGTCAGGGTGGTGTGGCCGCTCTTCATCAGGTGGATGGTGTAGAGGAAGATCAGGTGACCTGGGACCACCAATAGGAGAAGCACCTGAGCAGAACGGTGATTGGCTCCTGAGAAAACATGTGGAGGATGGAGGAAGGGACATTAAAGTCACGATGAAACCGCATTTTAAGAGAGCACTTGCTTATGTGATGCATTTCCTGTTGAAACAGGATGTTGGGGCGGGACATAATGCGGGGAGGGACCATTCAAAAGTGTAAATCCATGGGATATCAGTTAGGGAAGGCTGTACTATTAGATGGGAGGGGCAGGATTTTTCAAAAATTCAATGGTTTTATTGGTTGGAATTTTTATGTCTCCTCCTGGTACACAATGAGGTCACCGCTAAATATTTTCCAGAAAGTAAAAGTAGTGAGATTTTGATATAAAAATATAACTTTTTGTATTTTTTTTGCCATAAATTGTCAAATGGGTGTATGGTATGATAGAATGAATTTCAGTGCAACTTTAAAAGTGAATGCAAAGCATCACCAGTAGAAATGAAGAGTTTCACTGCAAAAGGAGACATCCACCATTTAGAAATGTAAACATACTCAAAATAATTGATTGCATACAACTACAACAAAGTACTGCTTTTCCAATATATTGAAGATGGACGACACTGACTGGCTGATATCTGATTTTAATAAAAGGGCATTATCGGTAGTTACCTGTACCGCAGAAGGTGCGGCAGGGGTAGTAGCACCCCTTGGCCTCCTCAGGAACCTCCCCAGGAGCGCTGTGGAAATGCAGATGAGTGGAGATCCTGCTGGACTGAATAGCCACCAGATTCCCCCCGATACCTGGAGATGACAGACAAGGAAAACAGGGCTCACGGTCTATGGTGGCAACACAGACTCATAAGAGGGTAAGGGTAAAGTCAATGACAACACTAGAGAAAAGAGCAACTTTTTGAGCATTTTTCCAAACTTTTTTCCAGAATTTTCAGATCTCACAGCACAGGAGCTCTGAAGGTTGACACCGCTCTGTGCTACAGTCATTTTAATCGCTTTTTTTGGTGCAGTGCTTTTTTCTCGTTGGGACAAAGCATGAGACACCAGTGATGAATGGAAACAGCTTGAGAAGCAATGAATAAACATTGGGGGACAAACAAGTGAGAGAGAGAGAGAGGGAGAGAGAGAGAGGGGGGTGAGAGAGAGAGAGAGAGTATGAGAAAGATATTTTTCTGTTCCCCCTTCATGTTAGATTTTAATTAACATCAAGCAGAGGAACACTCTTCATGAGAATGTGGCACGCCATCTGTACCGGGAAAAAGCGGGGCCATTTTGCATTCAGTAACAGCAGCTATCACTCACTTTCCCTTAGGCAAATAACACACAGACAAACTTCCTCTGTCTTTCATCATCGTACCCGCAGTCTGGTGACTAGCTGGCATCTAGCCAGCGCAGGATAGCTCGCGCATAAACACCAAACCTCCAGACAGTTGGGCACAAAGCAGCTCACGAGAGGAGGAAAAGGCTTTGCTCAGAGTTTGTGCCTCTATTAGTGTCAAAAACCGTGCAGGGTAGAACTAAGGAACGTTGGATAGGATGAATAGGATTCTTCCTAGAGCTCGAACAATTAATCGAAAAAAAAGAAAAATCGAATTCGCAATATGGACTTCAATATGGACTCTGCAATTTAGAAATTGCAGAGGCTGCAATTAATTTCTCAAGAGACAGTTGCATCCAAAATAGATTTCTGAACAAGGTGTTTTAGAGCTGCAGGTAATCTTTGGTCCATGAATCAAGTACAATATTGGTGAAAACCTTTCATCACACTCAAACTCAGTAAATCCTGCACACTGACATCAAATTCTTTTTTTTCCACAAAATCACTTTTCTGCAAACAATTTTAAAGTTCTAACAAGTTCTGACAAGAAAAACTTGTGATGCTATGAAGCAGTTTAAATCACATTTGCAATATTCTGTTTATTCTGCAATCTCAATTTGATCTCTCAGGTTTAATTCTTCCTTCAGAATCAAAAAACATGCATCATTCAAATGCTTGCGGTTCGGCGGGTAAACAAATCCAACATGTGTATAACGTGGTCAGCTGAGTCACTGAAGCGGTCATGTATACCATATGTGAAGAAAGAGAGGGAGAGGGGGAGAGAGAGGGGTGTGGGGGGGGTGTCTCTGTGTTCTCCCCTCCCAGCCATGCTTGTTGTTGTGGTGAGTATATTAAATTAGACCCCACAACAACCTCCGGGCAATGTCCACTTAATTCAATCTATTGTGGCCCTTTGTCTCCCTGGTGACATTTTATTGGAGCAGTACCAGCCGTCCCAGGGCTTCTAGACAGACATAACTTCACAACGTACATTCACACTCCCCCCCCCCCCCCCCCCCCCCCGTCTTTCCCCTTCCTCTCCCCTCTTGCAGCATCTTCCCTGGTGCTTCTTGTCCAAATTATGAAGTCCACTGATGAGGTGAATCCAGGTCAAAGCCATTATCCCTTATTGATTTCCCATATTAAATCAATACCGATCACAAAGGAGGAGATGGAGATAAAGAGAAGCTGACGAGTTACAGAAGGATGAGACAACGGAGAAGTGGATTGTGCAAAACTTAGTATCAGGAAGGTGTCGCTAATATTTTGTACATTCTGTGTATATGCTGTTGAAATGGACTTTAAATTTGGAAATCTGTAAAGTGCAAGCATCTGTAAATCTATCATCAGCCATCATAGCGAGAATTACTTTTGGTCATTAGAAACTCTTGATTTTCATTTATCAATATCCTATTCTTTGCTGCTGATGCAATGACCCGCCTTCCTCTCAGGGATTAATAAAGTTCATCTTATTTTATAATATTTTTGACTATGCCGATCTCCCCTCCTCTGTCTTTTTGGGGGCTTGGGTGAAGGGTGAAGGCTGGAGGGGGGTCGGTGATGTCCTTACACCCCAGCAGGGGGTAGAGGTGGGGTGACAGAGGTTTGGGGGGGTCTTTGCTTATCCAGGTCACTGGGTCTGACAGGCGGGGCGAGGATGAGGAGGATGAGGAGGTTCGGGGTGCAGCGAGGCTACGCTGGAGCAGCAGGGGGTCCCCGCTCCTCTCAGCTGGGCCGCTCTGCCCAGAGGGGGGAGACAGACAAACTGTCTGCCCGCCTGCCCGCTCTCATCTCGTCTTCCCTCCTCTCCTCAAGCTTTTATTTAGTTTTGCTTATTTGTACAGTGCTAAAACAAAGAAGTGAAAGGATAAAACAAACAGTGGTGACATACAATGGGGAAAAAAATAATAAAAACACGGACAGAAGAGAGAAATTGCTTATTTGTGCAGGTGAGATGTAAAATACACACAACCTCAAAACAATCAAAAGAAGGAAAAAGACAAATAAATGTCAAAAATGTGAAAAAGACGAGCAAAGATTCAAGACATCTGACATCAGATGCATGGTGGAAAACAGCAGAGCAACATGGTGCATAACATAGCAGGGTATCTGCAGGTTTCAGGACGCCAAATTTAAGACTTTTCAAAACCTTACGAATGCTACCTGGAATTAAATTAAGACCCAAATGCCAAAATAAAGAAAGGAAGCTGGAAAAAGCAGCCTATTTCCATAGCAAATGGAAGTTCTGGAACTATACATGGCCAGGATAAGAAAAAAGAAGGAAAATTACAGGAAATTAATTGGTAAGGGAAGTTCAATTGTGTTTAGTAAAGCAGATACGGTTACAAAGATACAGATATGAAGCAGAATAAAACATATTCTGCTCATTGTATCATATAAACCCTGTTCTATATTAACTTAAGAGTGGACAAAAAACCTATCATTGCATGGTGAGAAATGAGATTCCTTATAACTGTATTTAAGATATTTTAATACTTTTTAAGGGCCTTAAATTTAGGTTACTTCTGTTGAAATGGTTTTCTCCCTCCATTGTACACTTAACCTGTTTATTTCTTTTCTTCTTGTGCTCTATACATCTCCTTCTCCACTCCTTTCTAATCAAACCATCCCAACAGCATCCTCCCACAGCTCCCTCTGCCCTCTCACCAGCCTCTTTGTTGTGCAAGAGTGTATTCTTACTCTTGTTACAATAGGAGGTACGGTGCATTTTAAACAGCTAAAATGCACCAAAGCCCGCCTCACTGTCTCCTGATCCATGAATAATATGTTGTAAATCAGAGACAGTTGAAAAGGTATGCTGAGACCTGAGTTCTCCCGACACCGCACACACACAACGCAATACAACTCGTACGCACAAACAGACACACACGCGCAATTCCCCAGCTGTTTTGTGCCTGGGATACGTCTCGGCGGAAAACCAATTAGAGACAGAATCATCTTCCATCTCGTTAAATGTCTCTCATTAATGCCGTTTAATTAAAAGCTTATCTGTTGTTGTCGAGGTGCCAGAGCCCTGGCAACCGTGGCCGAGCCCGTTAGCGATGGGAGACGGGCGGTGAGAGGAAATGGAAGAAGAGCAGTTTTATGAGGTGGAGACAGACGGACAGGTTTCCGTCTGGCCGCTGCACAACCCGCAAACCTGTCTCATTATTTTGCCCAATTATACTGATGACATTTTAAGAGTCTTTTTTTTTTTTTGGTAACCTTTATTCATCCAGGGAATGTTGACTGAGCACACTTGCTCTTTTTTTAGCGACACCCTGCTTCACGCTCACACACATTCACACCTGGGAGCTGAAAAGTATGAAATATATTGACTCTATGGCCTGCCATCTATCTTCTGTTTACATATTTGGTTTCTATGTCAGCTCCAAGGGTCACAAATTGCATTAATTACAAAACCGAGAGGGTAATAAAGGCAAACAGCAATACGGCATGGTTTCTGCTTTCTTTGCAGTGTAACATTTTAATGGTAGTTATCCTGCCTTAAGTGCTGTTGGAAATATCATAATTACAAGCTGAGTGCACATGAGCGACCCAACAAACTGGGAAAGTGGGAATTTTCCATGACACCCGAGTTGCTCAGATGTGATTGCAATTATGGTAAAAGTGCTGCTTAATACAACATCTTCTCATAAATACATTAATTAAAACATCAGTTACACAATGAATTAATATAACCACAGTCTTCTACTGTTGGCAACTGAGCAGCTCCACTGAGCCGTTAGGGGTTAAAGGAAAAATCCACCCAAAAAACACTTTAACTGTTTAAAAAACAGCTGTTGGCGATGTACCTTACATTTGTGGCCCAATTTTGTTGTTTGGTGGTGTATCATTATTATTATTATTATTATTATCCCTGCAGATAACTGCCAAAATGTACATGATGTGATGCCTAGAATGGAGTTTCATTTTCAGCTATCTAAAACAAACACCAAAAATCATCAGGTTTTGGTGTCAGTCCCTCAGAATCAAAGAGCGAGGGTTAATAGACCAGAATGCAATGCAGCCATGTTGTGTAGACATGCTGCGTCTTTCCATCCAAAATATTACTATTTTCCACTGTCATCAATATAGCTGTCCAGATATCTAAGAGAGACCATTAGCGAACTGAAACGACTGTAGCAGCTATGTCTAAATTTATAGATCTTTTTTTTTTTTTTTATGGATTATATATAGAAGACCTTTTTGTTTAAATGCGATGGCATGACATTTAATTAACTGCTTTATCGAAACAAGTGAACAGTAAGAATACAACACAAATGTACGGGAAAAAACTAAAAAAGTAACATGCATAACATTGTTTATACTCAGCAGTTAGACATGCACACTTAAATTTACTGTGCATTTTGGAGGTATCAGGCAGAAAAAGGAGCAGTCTGGGTGAGACGAGCACCAACTGCACGCTGCTGGCCGTTTCTATGGTAACCACGCGTGTAGCGCTTCACGTTCCGTCTGTTTACGCGGAAAGCGGGGAGCGTAGCGGAGAGGACTCGCGGGTCTGCGTGCGCCGTCCCGCTCGCCATCTGAAAAGCGCATTACTCATTGTCTTCCCCCACCCACACTTCCCCAGCTGGTGTGGGGATCAACCAGACCGAGAAACAGGACTGGAGGTGGGACGGCCAAGCGCTGTGTCCCAAAATCAACTTGGTCTCAGCCAGCAGGCGACCAGATTTTCAAATTCCAGCACTGGTCCGTCTTCACTTGTGCTGCACTTGCACGGAAGGGTCGATACGGGACTCGATACGGGACTCAGGACTTGAGCAGTCTGTGTCTGAGATTGAGTGACTTTTTTTTGCGTTTATCTCTTTTCTAAATCCCCAAGGATTTAAGAAGCTATTACATTAGAACCCGTATTCGGCCAGCCGCTTGTTGTCTGTGTTTGCACTCGAGATGCAAGTAAATGCAAAATGAATAACAGCGAAATCTTGAAGGCGTTCAGGATGGAGCTAGCCGTGCGTATACTGTGACTCACCGTTGATAACCGGGGTGTACACTACGATTCCAGCCAGGTTTGGGTCGGACACCGTTTTGTCCAGGATGAGCCCTCCGATGCTGCAGAAGACAGAATGAACAGATCATAAACTGATATTATTATATTTGTTTGTGTGTGTATGAGACAGAGAGAGGCACTGACAGAGACACATACTGAGAGAGCGAGAGAGAGACAGAAAGACAAGAGATAGAGAGTGAGAGTTTATTGAATTGACTTCATCTCAGTGGTGTCCAGAGCCAATATTTGTGAGCTTCTCTATAAATGTCAGTGAAAATGCGGCACCGGCTGCACTGAGTGTTGAAGAGCAAACAATAAAGAGACAGGGAGTAAGAGAGAGAGAGAGAGGGAAAGAAAGAGAGAGAAATGGAAAGATATTTGAATTGTTTTCAGCTCATAGTGTCCAGGGCCAATATTTGTGTGCTCCTCTATAAATGCCAGAGAAATGTGATATCACCTGCACTGAGCGTTGAAGAGCGAGCACTAGAGAGAGAGAGCGAGCGAGAGAGAGCGAGACAATTATTCTCTGCCTAGTGGCTGTATTTGTAAGGCTGCCAGGCTCAAGGGTACCCGAGGGTGTATGTGCTCGGGTGCTGCAATTTGTTTAGTGGATGAGTCATCAAGCAAACCAGACACTGTGAGTCGCAGACGCAGAGTAGCTGTTCTTTCCCTTTGAAGACTAAACACTCACACACACACACACACACACACATATATACACACACCTGCTGATGACCATGGCAGTGATGACTGGCTCCCATCCGGAGTACAGCAGGGTGCGGCTGGCGGGATGCTTGGAGGAGATGACCATCCACAGCGGAGTCAGAGACAGGAAGAAGGCGCACACCAGCGACGACACATACGGGTAGGAATCTGGAGACAGAGAGAGAGAGAGAGAGAGAGAGAGAGAGAGAGAGAGACGAGACACCGGTCAAACATTCATTTGTTTGTTTTCTTAACCTGCTTATTCCTGTCCGTGGTCACGGGGGAGGGGGGGGGGCTACTGGCACTGGGGGAAGAGGCGGGGAGACACCTCGGACAGGTCGCCAGTCCATCACAGGGCAAACAATCACTCACACCTATAATTTAGTCTCCAGTCCACCTGACTTGCATGTCTATTGAATGTGGGAGGAAACTCACATAAAAATAGGCAGAACATGCAGACTCCATACAGAAAGGACTGGGAATCAAACCCCGTTCCCTCTTGCTTGCCACCTGTTTATTATTATATGAAAAGAGGAGATTGTACTCTCTCTGACACACACACATTCTCTCTCTCTTGCTCTCTCTCTCTCTCTCTCTCACACACACAATCCCCTCACTTTCTCTCTCCCTCTACACAACCTCTTTTCACTCTAAAACTACAATATAGCACAATGCACCTATTTTGGAAGAGTAATTAGGGTAAAGCACCTGCTTGGTACTAGCTAGGTATCCCCCCCTCCACCCACCCACCCATACACACACACACACACACACACACACACACCACCAGATGTTTCCAGCAGGATCCTGTCCCACACACTAAATAACTGTCATTAGGAAACAGTCCCAGATTTATTATCAGATGGCCTCGTAGGTAGAGTACAGAAAGGGGCTACTGTTCAGCCGGCTGGCTGTAATGGGCTGTAGCGGGCCTGCAGTCCTGCAGTATAAAGCCGAGGCAGATATGTCGTCGTGCTCGGCTAGAAAACAGCTGGAGGACAGACAGAGCCTTCTCCCACAGCGGCCCACCTTCTTATGAAACGAGCTTAGAGACATCGTCGGGGAATCAGACGCTCGCTGAGTTTACATGCACAGAGTAAGCCGACTATTGGTTGTCTTATACGGGTTAAACTGTGTACATGATCCTTTGACACCCGGCGATGGAGGATCGCTGTTGCCATGAATAAACCAGTGAACAAACCAATCAATATTTCTGCCCGGCTATGGCAGAATACATACCACAGATAGAGCGGCCTGCCAGGAAAACAAATGTGAAAAAAGTGAGCCTGCCAGCTGCCACTGCCAGTACATGTGAAAGAAATGATATTATTATTATTAAATATTTATATAATTATAAGTATTGCATGGTTTTTTGATGGTAGAAATGTACCCATAACCCTGTGCGAGTTTGCAAAAACTAAAAGTGAAAGGAATAAGATGTTTCCATGCAGCAGTAACCCGTTTAATCTGGGAGCAAACCAGGCATCTTAACCGGGTTTCCCATAATCGGAGTATGAGCTTCTCCTGGTTATTCTAACCGAGTTATGATGTTTACATGTGTTTCTTGAGATTTCTTGAGTTACTGGATTGAGAATTTTACGTAGGTGTAAATGCAGCTGGAGTCTCAGTACTGAACTCCAGACCCAAGACCAATATATTCAGCACAGCCTACATCCTACTTGACTCCCACCTTACCAGCCAGTCCTTTCCATTTGTCTACCTCATTCGTTCACTTCTCCTGTGGACTGCCCTGGAATTGCCCAGCGCTCTCATATCCACACACACACACACACACACACACAAACTGTGGCCCCATTTCTTGGTGTTCGTGCTGCACTTGCTCTATCTCATGCTCTCATTATCCTTGCTTTTATCCATTGTTGTATCCTCTCTGTAAAGCACTTTGTAACAATCCTGTTTGTTAAAAGCACTCTATAAATAAACCTGAGCAGACCTGACTCGGCTCCAGTGGCTACTTTGTCTAGCCAGTCTCTCATCTCGCCTCCACCGGTTTGCTTCAAAATAGGACCGTTTCTATCGTAGATAATCACGTGATTTGAATTCCGTTTAGCTGTGAGTAAACTGGCCATTAGTTCCAATTTAGCAGAAAACCGCCGGCATGGCTGGGCTGGAGAACAACAGAGCCACTGTCCTGAGAGTGACACAGCCAGACGGCCTCGCTGCACTGCCCTGAGATGGAAATATGGAATCTGAAAAGTGCTTTATTAAATTTAGCTCAGCCTGCTAAACTGTTCCTTTCAGAGTTTTTTTTTTTGTTTGTGCTAGTGATGAATGTCTATTTCATACAATCAGACCTGACCGGGTTAGTTAATTTGCTACACTTTCCAGAGGAAAACAGCTTCCAGTGCGCGCTGTATTAAGTAATGCAAGGTGGCGCAATATTGGTCTGGGTGTGACATGAATTAAACATGTGGAATGTGTGGTGGGAGTAAAAGAGACGGTCTGTTCTGCAGTCGGAGGGCAGCGCTGCCTGGGACAGAGTGTGGCAGGAGTGACCTCTAGTGGCCGAGACAGGGAAGTGTCTTACCGGACACCTTCACCTACAAAGAACCCCAAAAAGCAAAAATCTAGGGTTCACTTTACAACCATTTCTAACTGATGGAATTGGGACCCAATTTACAGATCTTTTTCAAATATTTTTTGGCATTTATTATTTTCTACATGTTTTGCAGGACTGTAACAAAACACTTTTCAAGGTGCTACATGTAGCATCTTTAAACATCAATATACCATTGTCGAATTAATTATGACACCTTTTTAAAAATTACTGTAAACAAAGAGACCATGGTCGAGAGAATTGGTAGCCTTTATCTCATGCTGGTGGTATTGTTAGTGCTAGTGTTTCCCAAAATGAAGACAACATCTCACATAAACCTTCCTGGTTCCTGCTGCAAAGAGGATGTATACACTTCTCCCTCCTCAGGGTGCGCTTGATTTTCTTTTGCTTTACTGAACAGGATAAACATTGTAAAAACAACTAGTGAAACTTGAGCTCCGTTTGTGCTGCTACAACAGGACCCACTTCCAGTTTCATGCTGTAAAAAATCTCGCTTTGTGCTGTAAAGCCAAAATCTGATGACACACAATGTAAAATGCAGAGTAGAGCCTGCCAATGTCTCTGTGATGGATTTGTTTGTTTACGGCAATTAAACTAATGTCTCAGAATGAATGTGGTGATGGTTTACTGATGTTAAATTGTTTCCCTGTGACCGTAGGTGATTCTCCTACCCAGGCAGTTGTAGAGGCCCTGGCTGATCCAAGCCAGGATGGCCAAGGTGATGAGGTCACCAAAACTGGCGGCGATGGGCGTGGCAACGTTGTCTGGGTTGATGCCCGTCTTCTTCGAACCCACAATCACCCCCACCATGATGATACCTGGACAGGACAGGACAGGAGGGTGGAGTGCTTAAGTAATGCTGAAGCGTCGCATTCACGGCGACTTACACACACCACACATATTATGCAAGCATGTCATCATCGAATTATCATAAACACAGTCCTTCAGCAAGAGCTAAGTGTTTTTGTAATCATAACTACTTATTTTTATTTCAGTTAAGCAAGTATGTGAGTCAGGGAGATTAGTTACAGCGATTGTCTGGCGAGGGGACGAAAGTAAACAGGTTTCTCTACAGGGACAGTATTCACAGTTTATTTTGGACTGTGATACTCTTTGGCAATGTGTGTGTGTGTGTGTGTGTGTGTGTGTGTGTGTGTGTGTGTGAGTGTGTTGCTACCTTGCAGCAGGGAGGCTATGAAGGCCGTGGCCACGCTGCTGGAGCAGAGCAGCACAGCGTGGCTCATCTGGAACTTTCCCTCTGGGATCCAACCAAGAACCACAGCTGCCACGGCCGCAAGGAAGCCCACTACAGTAGCCTGAACCTGGAGGGAGAGAGAGAGAAAGAAAGAAAGAAAGAAAGACAGAAAGAAAGAAAGAAAGAAAGAAAGATAGGATGACAGAAAGAAAGGACGAAGGAAAGGATGCAAGAAAGGACGAAAGAGAACGAAAGAAAGAAAAAAGAGAAAAACAGGAAGAAAGAAAGAACAAAGGAAAGGATGTATGAAAGGATGAAAGAGAGAACCAAAGAAAGAAAGAAAGGATGACAGAAAGAAAGGACAAAAGAAAGGATGAAAGAAAGGAGGAAAGTAAGAAAGAAAGCAAGAAAGGACAAAAGGACAAAAGAAAGAAGGCCAAAAGAAAAGATGAAAGAAAGGACGAAAGAAAGAACAAAAGAAAGAACGCACGAAAGAACGAAAAAAATAACAAAAGAAAGAACAAAATAAAAAGGACAAAAGGACGAAAGAACAGATACAAGAAAGAATGCAAGAAAGGACGAAAAACAGGACGAAAGAAAGAAAGGATGACAGAAAGAATGAAAGAAAGGACAAAAGAACGAAAGAAAGGACGAAAGAAACAAAGAAAGAAAGAAAGAAAGGATGACAGAAAGAAAGGACAAAAGAAAGGATGAAAGAAAGGAGGAAAGTAAGAAAGGAGGAAAGTAAGAAAGAAAGCAAGAAAGGACAAAAGGATGAAAGAAAGAACAAAAGAAAGAATAAAATAAAGGACAAAAGGACAAAAGAACAGATACAAGAAAGAATGCAAGAAAGGACGAAAGAACGAAAGAAAGGATGAAAGAAACAAAGAAACAAAGAAAGAAAGGATGAAAGAAAGGACGAAAGAAAGGATGAAAGAAAGGAGGAAAGTAAGAAAGGAGGAAAGTAAGAAAGAATGCAAGAAAGGATGAAAGACAGGATGAAAGAAAGAAAGGATGACAGAAAGAATGAAAGAAAGGACAAAAGAACGAAAGGACGAAAGAAAGACAGAAAGAAAGAAAGAAAGAAAGAAAGACAGAAAGAAAGAAAGAAAGAAAGAAAGAATAAAAGAAAGGACAAAAGAACGAAAGAAAGGACGAAAGAAAGAAACAAAGAAAGAAAGAAAGACAGAAAGAAAGAAAGAAAGAAAGAAAGAAAGGACGAAAGAAAGACAGAAAGAAAGAAAGAAAGAAAGAAAGACAGAAAGAAAGACAGAAAGAATAAAAGAAAGGACAAAAGAACGAAAGAAAGGACGAAAGAAAGAAAGAAAGACAGAAAGAAAGACAGAAAGAATAAAAGAAAGGACAAAAGAACGAAAGAAAGGACGAAAGAAAGAAAGAAAGAAAGAAAGACAGAAAGAAAGAAAGAAAGACAGAAAGAAAGAAAGAAAGACAGAAAGAAAGAAACAAAGAAAGACAGAAAGAAAGAAAGAAAGACAGAAAGAAAGACAGAAAGAGATGAGAGTCAGGAGGCAGGAGAGATGAACAGTGTTGTTGGTGTCAGAGGTGAACTGATCCAGGTACAGTACAGGTGTGTTGTGACGTTGCGTAACAGGCCGCCTGCACACTTAGTTTGTGCTGACTGGTTTTGCCGCCCGTTCTTCACAACACTCTGTCTGTCAGGAAGCAGTTATCTGCCCCGGGGTAGATGATTAGCTCAGCCTGTCCCGGGCAGCGCTCCACGCTGCGTCACGCAGATACAGATCAGATACAGATCGATGCGACGGCCTCGCTGAGCGGCCACTAGGCCTCCACCGATACGGCTTTCTCAACACCGACACCAACGCCAACGTTTCTGGACAGAAGCTGCTGATAGCTGAGATTTAGTGCCGGTATTCAGTATCTTTAAATTTGACAATTTTCATGTCAAATATTAAAAAAAGAATAGAAGCATTCAGCCGTTCCCTGCAGAATTGTATTCTTTGCAGGGTGGAAAAGCCTCTGAAACAGCATTTAGACCGAAAAAAGGAAACTTAATCATGAATACTTGTGTGGAATCTGATCAAAATGTCAGACTAGAATCAGTTCATGTTAAGGGCTTCCCATAGATAGATAGATAGATAGATCAATACAGTAAATATGTAATCAAACAACAGATATCTGAGTTTACCTGCTTCAGTGCCAGGTTTCCTATGATGAGATTCCACTTCTCTATGGGAGAATCCATCTTGCCCACGTTCACCTGTATGGGGAGACAGGACAGAGTCAGTAAGAAGCGTTCACCAGGGTTCACATCGTGGCCCTGATGTAAAATTCCATGACTTTTCCCTAATTAAAATCGGAGCGTTTCCATGAACTTAATATTCTATCCCTTCCCGGTTTGTTAATGTTGTTATTCAGCTCATAAAATTCCTCAAATGGTAAACAGGCTGGTTTCCACTACAGCTGGGTTTGTTGTGAGGGAAAACAGCTGAAAACCACCAGCTAATGAAATGAATGTGTGGAACAAGATGTAAAATACATCCCAGTATATTCCTGTTAAGTGGCCTATTTGTAAAATCCCTGCAAATTCCCTGATTTTCCCTATCTGGACATATGATA
Organism: Centroberyx gerrardi; assembly: GCF_048128805.1. Lineage (NCBI taxonomy): Eukaryota > Metazoa > Chordata > Actinopteri > Beryciformes > Berycidae > Centroberyx > Centroberyx gerrardi. Next base: position 19,172,891 of record NC_136020.1, on the reverse strand, counting down.
TTACTGTGCAGAATATAGCTATCTGCAAAGATTTGTTTATTCAGGAAAACAATAAAATGAACTTTATTAATCTGAGGCAAAACTGAAGAAAATAATATATTTTTTTCTAACTGATGATTGGGTTTTAACACGTTTCAAGCTCCCAACAGTCATCAAATGAACTCAATCGACACACAAATGAGTGTGAAAACTTTCAATTCATGTAAGAAAAGAAAATCTCCAATACTGCAGTTACATGGCTTTTCTGTGAAAGCAACAATATATTCCTGTCTGGTTTCCACTACAGCTGAAAACCTCCATCTGATGCAATGAATATGTAAAATACATTCTGGTATACTCCTGTAAAGTGAGCCATTTGTAAAATTCCATTACTTCCTAACACTAACACAGCATGCAGTGTCAAATAGTGAAAAATCATCTATTTGTACTGCTGTGCTGTTTTCATATCGTTGTGTGTATCATTACTTGTTTTTACTGAAATTTATTTATCTTATTTAACAAGGCAAGTTGACTAAGAACACATTTTTTTATTTCGCAGCAACAGCCTGGGGGGAGAAGCTGCAGCAGGAGGGAGGTTTTATAAATAAATCACCAGCTAATTCACAGCTTAGCCTCGGCAGAACAACAACAACAGTACGAAGGCAAACTGGAAAACAAAGCCGAGAGAAGGGGCACGGCTCCTGCGGGGGAAGTTGTTTCCACTGGAGAACAGTGAGAAATATTAGCCCACACTGAGCCGCGCTGTCCATGTTGACACAATACTGTGAATGTGGAGCCTGTCTGCAGGGAGCCGGGGGCGAAGAGGAAAGGCCAGAAACCAAACAAAGAGGGAATTCTGCTCCGTCACTTCATCAGCCTCTTCTGCCTCGACCGCCGAGAGGCAGATACAGTGAGAAAAGTCTCACACTAGGATGCACTTTCTCATCTTGATTCTTTAGGTAAAAGCGTTTTTGCTCCTTGGACTGAGCATGGCACTAGGGCTGCAACTAACGATTATTTTCATTATCAATTAAATGAACTAGGGATTATTTCTTTATTTTTGGATTAATCAATTAATAATCGAGTCTATAAAACGTCCAAAAATAATGACAAATGGCCATAACGTTACCAGAGCCCAAAGTGATTCTTAAAATTGCTTACTTAGTCTGACCAGCAGCCAAGAAAACCCCAAAGTATTCAATTTAATATGATATGAAACAGAGAAAACCAAGCAAATCTTAGCATTTGTGAAGCTGTAACCAGCAAATGTTTGGTATTTTTACTTGATAAATGACTAAAACGATAGACTAATCAATTAATCAACTAATCAGCAGAACTACCACTGCCATAATGAGGTGTTCAATTCCCACTAGGATCACCAAATGCTGGAAATGTAGGCGCTCATGGCACTGTAAAGGCGTTTTGGGTGAAAGCTTCCACCAGCAGGCAGACATTCCACCAAACGGCAAATAAATTCCAGCTCTCTCCCCGGCCCTGCTCCCTTTTAACCCCCGTTTGCTCTCAGCAGATTGAAGTGGAGCGATAAATTTGCCATCTGACTGTTCAGCCTGGCCTCCCGCCTCCTCCACAGGAACACCCCACCCCCACCACCCCACCTCCCATCTGCTAAATCAGCAAATTCCTCCACTAATTCCCGATCCCCCGAGCTATTACATCAAAAGCCGTTCAAGATTGTCTCGGTACCAGACGTGCCAAACTTTTCGCCAAAACAATTTTAACTTTGAACAGGTAGGAGACTGTGAAAGCAGACACAGCTGCATAGACAAATGGGGGCAAATGGGCAAATGGGGTTAGCCGTCCCCCGGAGGCTTTACGGTCCCGTTTCCCTCTCCATTTCACCTGACAAAGAAGAAGAAGTAAGAGCTGTAATGACAGGCTGGGAGGGTTATGTCACGGACACAGATGACCTGACAGATAACCAACAACTGAACAGAGCAACAAAGGCTTAGTCTATGGAGACAAGACACCACCACAGAAAGTATGACATGATTACACAATTACACACACACACACACACACACACACACACAGTGACCTCATACGTCTTGTGTGCCATCCACAGCAGCACACAGCTACAAGGACACGTCACGGTCTGTTTCAGGGTGGTGAGGCAGACTGGAAAGGCTAACTGGAGCAGGACGTTCACAAACAGCCTTAATAAACGGGTCAGTGTGTCATTCTGGCTGTTTTCGGAGAGAGGGCTGTGTGTGGTTTTGTGTGTGTGTGTGTGTATTTTCTCACTTCTGTGGAAAGCCAGAGTCTCCTAACCATGTCAGTGTGTCATTCTGACTGTTCAGGGAGGGTTGTTTGTGCTTACATGTGTATAATGTGAAGCTTTGATGCTTTATCAATCCCTGTAGGGAAATTCTCTTTATGCTTGCCCCGTCCAGGGAGGTCAGAGGTCAGCTACACATCAGCACCCATGGAGCTGGTAGGGATTCACTTGCTCCGTGACACTTCAGCAGCTTGCTGACACAGAGCTAGAACCCGGGTCGTCTGGCTGAAGGTTTAAGGACAGTCTCTCTAACACTAGGTCTCCCTGTATGTGTCTGTGTGTATCTCTGTGTGTGTGTGTGTGTGTGTGTGTGTGTGTGTGTGTGTTTCTCTCACCGCTGTGGACAGCCTCGAGGCCAGTGTCATCTCCAGGTTTCCCTTCAGGCCCAGCAGGGCAGGAACCAGGATGAAGATCTCTGTGATGTACCTGAAAGCCTCCCAGTGCTGCGCAGGACACGAGGAAAACAAGACAAACAAGTCTTAACACGTCTGACCTTACAATCATCCCCCTTTTCACGTAGCCTCATTTTACATTCAAGCTAAAATGCTGTGGTAACGTATAGATAAGGGGGATTCCAACGCAGCGCCGCTCAACAGCTCAATTTGCATGAGGCTATCTGAATGTTTAGCTTAAATCAACAATGTCAGACTGGTTATCCATCCTCGTCTGAAACCCTGTCACTAACCCAATATGGGTTGGAGAGCCTCAGTATGTATGTATTTTCACATTAAAATAACAATAAATAGGATATTGAGATGGGAATGGGATTTATAAATTGGCTTTTCAGTGATGTTCGGGACATTTTGGGGCATATACCATTAGCTGCATGTGTGACAAGTGAAGAACTGGCTGTGGCTATCAAGAAGACGCTAGTGGCCGCAGCGCAGGGAAGCCATAGCAACAACAATGGCCAAAAAAACCCTGAAAAAACAGCTTAATTAAACGTGTGACAGACAAGAACATCAGCGCTGTTTCTTATTTTTGTTGCAGATTGGCTGTGTTCACCATCTGCTTCTTCAACAGCTGTAGTGCTTTACGGATGTCGGTTCCCTCAGCTCCAGGCTGGATGTTGTTTCAAGGTAAACAGTTCATCAAGATGACTGACAAGTCTTGAGGCGACTCGTCAGTCATCTTGACCAACTGAGAGGGAGGAGGGCGGGACAAGCAATACACTTCCTGCTTCAAGGGATAAAAGTTGCATGTTGTGGCTTTAACTGCAGAGGTCGGCTTACCTGAACTATATCCAACACCATGCCAGCCGACACCGTGCCAAACCCAGCCAGCAGGAAAGGCAGCAGGATCTGCAGCGCCATGGCCAGCGGCGACTCCTTGGGCATATTCCGGGCAGCGGACCCCTGTCCTTCCTCTTCATCCTCCTCCTCCTCGTCCGCCTCCTCCCCGGAGAGCCTCCCCTCTGGCAGCATGGGCTCCGTCTCGGAGTAGCGCCCGTCGCCGCAGTCGGACAAGGTCACAGAGGACCGAGCGGCCCGGTCCAGGTGCCGCCGGCCCTCGGCGTGAGACGTTTCGGCCCGGTAGCCGTTCTGGTGCGGCCCGGCCTCCGGCTTGGCTCCCAGGTCCACCATGGCCAGCCGCTCCTCCTGCAGCTTGGTGTATCCGGTGGGGACCATGGTCTGGAACAGAGAGGTGATCCGTCCGGAGGGAGCAGGCTTCAGGGAGAGACCGCTCCACCCTCCACCCGCTCCGCTCATGCGCACCGTCAGGCTAGAGCCCAGGGACTCCCCTATAGCGCCCCCCAGAGTCTGGATGTTCATGGTGCGTTCGGAGGCTGCCGTGTCTCATCTCCTGTCATCCAGTCTAGGGGCAGTGTCAACAGGGGGCTCAATGAAACTGGTTACGCCGGCTCAACAACACCATCCATGTTGTAAATTAGCTGCAGGGTCTTTTCAGCCTGAAGAGATGAAATGAGAGAAGATGACATAGGACAGAGAAGGAGGGAGAGGAGGGAAATCCATCCTAAAGCATGCAAACTGATATTCTGTTCAGCTTAGACAGCTGAGTCAATCCTTGTGAACAGCAACCAGAGAACCAAGGCTCTAATCATCAAGATCCAAATGTCATACAATGTTTAAACATAAACCAACTGTTTAAAGCTATTCAAAGAAAAATCATTCCCAAAACTGTCATTGTTTCCTTAAAGTTGATCATCTCCCATTCGCTGTCATTATAACAGCTACAGGACCTTGGATCTTGAAAGCATCATTGAGAAAGTCTTTGGTTTCCTGTTCCTCTGGGAAAGGCTTATTTGTGATCACAATTCAACACTGGACAATCCAAAATCATATTAGCAACATAGGTAAATAATGTTTATGTGTGGTTTTCCCCCTTTCTGAGGCTACCACAGCCCATAAACACACCAAATTATACATCCCTTGTCCATATTTCACCGTATTATCAGCATAAATGAATTTCTCTGGCCATTAGGAAGATGCAGAAACGACTGTAGTATATCACAATTGTCTGAAGCAAATTACTAAATCAAATTATTAAAAGCTACAACCAAAGCAGGATAGCTCATGTTACAGCAGTGACTGAATATAATTTAGAGATATAGTGGAGGGTAAATCAGCCTCAACTTTAGTGAGTTCAGTTCCTTTACAGACTGACAGAAATCTAGTATGCATCATAGTGAGTAACATCAAACTAGTCACGAGGATAGGGGGAAAACAGAAATTAGTTTATGCTTTTCTGAAAATATATTTTTTGTTTATACGGGTTGTTGTTTGCATTATGTTGATAACAGGCTGGCAGTCATGGGTCAGTTTACCCACAATTTTATTTATCACTAAATCACTATTTAGGCCTTTAAATTATGTGTCTGTCAACGTCGGTTTATAGCATTTCTGTCTCAACGTAGTGATTAACGCGTTATTCGTTTAGACGTTACGACAGAACAAGCTAATGTTTGCTGATACCTAGCTAACCTGACAAACATTACATAGTTATTTTCACAACTCTAGCGCTAACGGTAACAGGGTACAATTTAGCTAACAGTCTGAGCTAGCTTTAGCGGTGGGGAAATCAAAACAGTGGGAATCTCATCTCTCCTATGTTTTGTGCGTGGAAGAGGAAACAGTTTGGCTAACGTCAGTGGCTAAAAATTCAAATTAACGTTACTCGATCTATTCGTGACTTTTAGGCGTTTTTTCTCTTCCTTAACTTACCTTTCGTCCTAACTGAGATATTCCATCCAGGATAAGGATGCGGAGCTTCCCTGACAGCCAGGCAGACAGCCAGCTCGTCAGAGCAAAAAGTGCCACCAAAGATTGTCTATGTTCTAGAAGATGAATCACCCAGTGGTTGAAAAAAATCGCTAATCTTCCGGTCTGCAAAAGAGGGCGTTAACCCTTACGAATGCGCTCTCCTCCAGCAGTTTACCCTCAGGCAGAGACAGGATAACCACAGCTGTTACCATAGTGACAGTGCAGTTTTTTTCTTCCCCCTAGGGTGTCCTGAAAGACTAATTCACTGCTGGAGGCTTGCTATGCCTAGGCCCCACTTACAAACCCTGTATTCGTCTCATTCGTCCCTAAGGCCCTTGGTTTGGTATGGGTATAGTCCCTTCCCCTTCAGAGCACTATAACCCATCCTTAGCTCCCATAGGCCTAGAAGCTGGAAAAGGGATATTCCCTGAGTTCCCCCAAGAGAGAGGGCTAGTAGTTTTACTTTGCTAGATTATGACCTATCCTTGTATCTAGACTCTATTATAGTCAACCAAGTTTAAAGTACCCTGGCGGAAAAAGTGTCACCTTTTGTGGTCCCATGCTCAGAGAAAAGGAAAAATAAAAATAAAAGAACGGTGCAGTCTTGGCGTTGTCTTTCTGAGTTTTTATTAAAGCTAAGTTCACTACACAACAATCCCTTTCAGAGGGTTCAGCTGTCTGAAAAAAAAAGGAAGTGGTCTCTGTCTATCTGCAAGAGAAGAAGCACACTAAATTCTAGCAGCAGCAGCAACAGGCTGGATATATATAGCATACGTCTGTGGGGTGTTTCCCCTCTCCTCTAAACACAATTTATTATCATACATCAGCCACATGACTACAGTCATAGGCGGTTCTTCATTTCTTATTATTTCTTTTGTCACTTGTTCTTAAGTTATAGTAAACTTTGTTATTCTCTGCCTTATGGTGCTTAATCCCAGGCGGTACATATCTTAATTCTTTTCCCGAACATTTCAGTTTCTGCAAGCGAAGCAAAAGGCATAATACAAAGCTTAATATTATTACACATGTCACTTGTGTACAGAGCACAGCAGCATACAACTCACAGACACTTTAATAATACATACATGTCCCCAGCTGTATATATATAATTCACAGGCCCTTCAGCGTATTAAGTTTACATACATGTCACAAAACCTCTATAGTGGCTTATATCATGAGGTTCCTAGGTTACATACAGTTCATGAACTGTTTTTGACACTGCTTGTCGCATGTGACTCCCTGAACTCGCCTAGCTGCCTCTCTCTGTCTCCTTTCCCTTCTCTTTTCTTTCCACACATATTTTTTCATCTGTGTCTTGCTGACCCCTGGTCCTGCCCTCTCCAAGGCCCGTTGCATCCTAGTGGATGGGTCTACAACCCCTCGCGCCATTCCAGCAGCGGGCTTAACAACAGAAAAAAACCTACATTTTTAAACCTGTATGTTGTATAACAATACTTTCATTTTGAATGTAAAATAGCCCAAATAAACCTTGAATATTTATAATGGAAGATATCTGCAACAGATCTCGCAACTTTTCCATTAACACCAATGGACTGAGACAGAGACTCTGGACTACAATTTGTTCCTGCCACGCTCCGAAAACACAGTACTTCATACTAGTTTATAGGATCATATTTGTCAAACATCACAATACTAAATAGTATTCAGCTAGTAGGACAGTTAGCTAATTCATAAAGCAGCTACTTTATGTAAGAGCCTTCATGAATATTCATTACCCTTTAACCATTACCATGCAGGCACGAAACAAGAGCTGCTGCTAAACAAAATATGTTTTTATTAATATAAAGACTCATAGTCTTGAAGATGCTATCAATAGCTTACTAAGACCTCAAACATCATGCTGACTAAATCAAATAAGCCTCCAACAGACAAAAAAAAAGATATTAGGCCAAACGTGAGAGACCCTCAGAAATAAGCAGGAGTGAAACCTCTCGCTTCACTTGAACGCTTTCTGGTCAGAACAAAAAGTGCCACACAGATATTTTGATTGTAGTGCGCAGGCGCAGAGTACACCTTGTCCACTTTGGCAGTTGCCCAAATGTTGTTTGAAATACCATCACAAAGTCCAGTCACACTACATATTACATTTAGCCGATTAATTCAGAGTGAAGCCTTTAACCGTTTTAGAAGGTTGTTTTGATGCTTTTTGTGTTTTTAGATTGCTTCGATATTATCCCACACTGAGTTTATAATCAGTTGGTATGACTCACACATTCATAATAACCGTTGGCTCAATCATTGATAACCAACCATAAACATCCAGGCCTCACCCAACTTTATAATGCCGAGCCTCATCTTGTGAGCTACTCCCAAACAGCAGAGGGCGCTGTATAAAAATGTCGTTGAAATATTTATTTTCTTACCTCCCACCCGGATGTTGCTCTCACCAGCAACACATGTCGATTCAAAACTAATAATCCATGATCCTATCACCTCAGAAATGGATCTAAACAGCAAGAAAACGAGCTCACAAGACCTGCTGTCATGTGGCAGCGGAGGAGGTTTGGATATTTTTCTTTGTTGTTAACGTTTTTGGAAGTGAAATGTAGATTAAACTCGCTGTATTTAGCTTGCGAATATGTCATGTATGTATGAAATGGGTGAAATGAATTTCCATCTGGGTTTACTGAGGTTTAATAAGCTTGTTGGTTTTAATTTCAGGTCTCCACGACAAGCTTCTCCTCAAGCCAAAAACCAGCAGGTCTTTACAGACGGAGAGAGTCCCGAGAAGCAGCGGTGAGACCTAACTTAATGTCCCTGTAACTGTAACGTTACTCCATGTTTTCTTGCTCATAAGTTCTGTTTTCTGTCCAATGTCTGTATTTATTAGGTGATGTAATTTACATTTTCTTGCAGCTTTTGCCGTTTTTCTCAAGCTTTATCCCATCCCATGTATGTCTTGTTTTGGTGTCTAGTTATTTACAGTACAGTAATTACAGTCATTGTATATTCAACTAGGTGTCTTCCTTTAACTCGTTTTTAAAAGCACACTTTTTTTAGGCTTGCTTTTACCTGAATTATGTAGAGTCCCTGTTATTCAAATTGCTCCTCTTGTTTTACTTTTACTCGATGTGAATGAAGCTTTTAATAGTTTAATGTATTCTATTCTCTTATCTTCTATTGTACTTTTATTTATTACACTTATCCTTTGTGAAGCTCTTTGTAAAGCTCTTTGTAACTTTGTTTTGAAAAGTGTTATATAAATAAAGTTCTTATTATTAATTTCAGAGGGATACTATACTAATGTCACAGCAAAACTTTAATATTTCATGCAGTTGCTATAGGTCAAACGATTGCACCACAGAAAATGCTGTTGTATTGTACTATTTGAGATTTAAAAAATACCATAAAGTACAATAAGGCTACTGTAAAATCACTATTGAGAGACTAGAGACAAACTACAAGCCCCTATCAAAATATTAGTGTGTTTTTTTGTGTGAGGCAGGGCTGTTCCATCGCTGTCTTCATGCTGATAAAGCTTTTATTTATTTTCTGCTCTGTTGTGAGCTGTGTCATTACAGCACACCATCACTGTCTGTCTGTCTGTCCTCTGCTGTGTTCAGTGCTGGAGCGGCTGCAGAGCTTCCTGCCCCAGATGGCCGAGGCCAACGACAAGCTGAAGCAGCAGATGGACCAATCTCCCGCCGGACACTTCGACATCGAGAGCGTGGAGGAGGCGGAGAGGGTCATAGAGATGGTGAGTCTCTATCCTGCTGTGGTGGGGAATGTGAAGTCTGTGATTCATTCAACCGCCCTGCAAAGACAAACTGTATGAACTGGAAAAATTAGCTCAAAATCTTCAACATTTTCTTGCCAGGAAAAACTCCCGCTCCGCCATCGCTATCGCTACAGAGCTCAACAGCGACCGCCCACTTTTGAACGGCTCCGGTTCCAGGAAGTGAATTTCAGAAAATCCTTATATAAAGAGTTTTAAGCCTGGAACTAAGCCAACCAACTACGAGATGAATCGTGACCATTTGGAGCAAAAAAAATTGGAAAACAGAAAAAAAAAGGCAAAGTTTTTTTTGTTTTTTTGTTTTTTTCCCGTTTTCCAATTATTATTTTTTTTGCTCCGAATCAAATGTTTTATGGTCACGATTCATCTCGTAGTTGGTTGGCTTGGTTCCAGGCTTAAAACTCTTTATATAAGGATTTTCTGAAACGTCAATGGAGGAATGAATGGGAAATTCACTTCCTGGAACCGGAGCCGTTCAAAAGCGGGCGGTCACTGTTGAGCTCTATTTCTCTCATAGTTCAGGTTCAGGGCCGTTCTCTGGGGGTTGTCAAAAGGCATTCTGGGAAATGTAGGAAATCACTAACTGAAGAAGATAAAGCAGGTTGAGTGGAAAGTAAAAAAAGTAAACTACAACACTTCATCACAAAATACATGAATAAAATGCACTGAACATCATAACTTGATATCCAACACACTGTAAGAGTATCCAGGGATCAATTAATGATTAATTTGTCTGCAGGACGTCGCCCTGGTGGAGCTCAGCGGGTCAGACAGCGACTCGGAAGACGAGACGTCGGACTCGGACTCGGAGTCAGACTCGGAGGAGGAGGAGAGCGAGGTCACCGAGGAGAACCTCAAACTGCCTGGAGACAAAGACAAGAAGCAGAAGAAGAAAGCCAGCATCCAGGTCCTGGACCAGCAGGGGGATTAGGAGGAGTCACAGACTTTTTGGGTCCTTTTTTTTTTTTTTTAAAGATGGATGTGTGTTGGACTTCTTCGCCCTGCCAAGTGATGCGGGTAAAACTCTCACCAAGGACAAACCTACTTTCTTATTTGAGGGAAAAAGAAGGTGAAGGGATTATACACCTTCATCATGGACTGAACCCTGCCATGTGTTACGGACACGAAGGTAACCAGTGAATGGAGAGACGCAGGCTTTCCTAATCCCCATGGGAACAACAAAAACAACTATTTTGTACTTGTTGAGGTCACGGCTGCAGAAGTGCCTTTTGTTTTTTCGGAGCCAGAACGGATACAGTGAACGCCTCATCAGTCTGTAAGGTGTGTTTCAGTGTGCCGGTCATTAGTTTGCCCTCTGACCTTTTTAATTGTATACAGCAGAGTGTTAAAGCAGAAATTTGATGCCCCAGTTTTTATGTTGAAAGAATTTCGGCTGTATGATGCACAGTTTTATGGTGGAATCACGTAATGTGGCTGAAGGCTGACCCGTGTTTTGGACGGCTCTTTCACTATGATATGGTGATATGGTTGAAATCAGTGTCATGATAATCATAAGGATTTTTTTTTATGTCGATATATATCACAATATAGCTCACGTATGCAAAATCACATGTTAAATATAATCAAATTAATGTTCATCCCATTGAGCAGAATGGTAATGCTAGGTGTGATGTCGAAACAAAACAGAAATTTTCACGATTTTCCTACCATACCTCATTTTGTCAGAGTTTTGAAATAAAATGTGCTTGTTATCATCAGTTTAGACAGACAGAATTGTGTCTCACGCTATACCAAAATCACCAAGTGATTCCACTGAAAGACGATAATAAACGATAATATTGAATTATCGCCCAGCTCTAATTGAGAATACACCTCATTATTTCCTTTTAGGCCACAGAATATGTGTTGTTTCATGAGGGAAAATATGCAATTCCAGACTAGGATGCGTTTCTCAAAAATAAGTATTATTATTAAGTCTGTGGCAATGATAATAAAGACTCTGCCTGTACGCTGCTGCATGCAGGTTTTAAAGAGCAGAAGCACAAATGGAAAGCTTGGTTTATGTGAGCTACAGATGCCAGTTTTGCTAGAAATCTGAATTTGCTGGCAAATATGATGCCAACTTCTTTTTCTCTTAAGAGTTTGTGAGATCTTTGGTGACTGTCCCTCCATACAGCAGGGGCAGATGCACAATATCAGTCAGTCTTATGTAACATGACAGCGATAGACTGATGATTGGTTCACAAGAAATACTCGACAGCTGTTTGTTATGCAGACCAGATATCAGAACCAGTTCCACAGCATCAGTTTCCCATAACACTCTTCATATTAATGTCCAAAACAATCCATGTTGGCAGCCGCTGATCCAGCTTCTTCAAAACAGAATGTGACACTTTCTGTTTGTGTCTTTGTGTGAAGACAGTTCAGCTTATTGGCTCGGGTGTTCAGTAGCTGCAATATTCACTGTGAAGAAACATTACTGACGTTTGGTTACTTGCAGGAAGCGTGGGAAATTAACACCAGCCACCAGACAAAAGCTGGTAAATATTGGCTGCGGTTATAAGTTTGTCTCCTCTACTAACTGTCATTTTGAAAGGTCTGGCTGGCTGGTGAGAAAAAGTTAGTTTCCTCATCTGCACACAGATCAGAGGGCCTCATTTTGTAAAAGATAAGGACAAAACATGCAGTAATAAGGTCATGATACCAACATTTTGACTTTGGTACCGATACCAGCCCAGGTTTCACGGTTTTTATTCTAAAATCATATCATGACCAAAAAAAACCCTCAAAGCAAAACAGTCCAGTCTGACAGACAAAGCACATGATCATTTTATAATCGCCTGGAGCATTTCTGGTAAAATGCAATCCAAACCTTAACTGTGCAAACATTTTTATTTATTTTTTAACAAGGATTCATGTTTGTGAGAGAGTTTTATGCAAGCTGAGTATTAAATATAATGTGAAACACTACAAAATAAGAGTACCAGCTCTGGAAACACTGGTATCGTCCCGTAGCGCTGCAGGTTTTCAGTCCCTGTACTCCAAAGTAAACAAAACAGCAACATCCAGTCAAACTCATGTCAAAGTTTATTCACCACTGTACGACATTTAAGACTGAAGACAGACTAGGTATTGATGAGATGGCTCTCACTTTGTGCACAGAGAGTGAGAAAGAAACACTTCCTTCCTTCCCTTTTTGTTTTGATACCGTTTCCCCGGCTGTGAAGCCTCAGAATTGCACATGAAACCTGTGTTTCGTAGCCCTTTGCTGCCCTTGTTGAGTGTGTGTGGCACAAATAGAAAACTAATTTCAGAAGTTCTTCACTTTAGCGATTTATATTGATCTTTTTTCTTAGATTTTCTAATGATCTAAATGTAAAAACATCTAGAGTCAGGCTGGTGTGTCTTTAACAAATATAGTGTTATAACATAGTGTTCCTCTGACAAATACAATGTCAAAAAAAATAGTTCTTTTTTTTTCCCTCTTTTGTTAAAAAATATTTACAAATAAACTAAAATTTGACAAAGGGAGTTGTGCATGTCTAAAGATAAAATGTGGGACCTGAAAGCTGCAAAGAAGTAAAACGAGAGTGTGATGGAGCCAAAATGAAAAGTAGTGAGTCATAAATAAAATGGCTCAGTTACAGACTGAGGTTGTGTTTAACAGACCCGGAGTTGTTTTTAGCATCTCAGTTGTGTGTTCAGGCGTCTTCTTGGATGGTATGGCATGCAGATAAAAAAAAAAAACAAGACGTTTCATCTTTCAGATCCCGTCCAAAACTCAAAATACTACTCCAATGTTTACAGAAAAAAAAGAACCCATTTACAGCTTTAAAATACTCTAACACCTCACATTTGGCTGTCATGAAGTCACTCCTCGTATTAAGACTCGTATCAATCAATTTAAGAATAAAACAATGTCTTCAATCCCTTTTTGTTTTACTTTCTGTAGCTACCATTTTGTTTTCATTTGGATTAGGGATTGGGGATTTAAAGCAGAACTCTGGCCATTTTCAACATGGACCCTATCTTCCCATCATTTTCCCATCATACCGATCAGTTCTGATCAAAATTCCGTCAACTGCTTCACTATTGATCTACTTAAGTCTTGTTTTCCTGGATCCACGGCTCTCTGATACAGTCCTATTGGGCCAAAAGACACACCCAAAGCATGTCTTTCTCAGTCTGTAATGAGACATGTATAGAGTTAATTTCAGTTTATCCATGACCCGACCACTTTGACTATTTATTTTGCACTACTTTACACAATTTGGATGTAGACCGGCAGCTACAGCCGACCGGTAAAGAGTTAAATGCTGAAGGAATGGCCAAGGTAGCATCAAAACTGTGTGAGAAAGATAGTTTTCATTTACATCTTTTATACCGACATGTTTCATTACAGAGCGAGCGATCAATGTGATGAAAAAGACAGGCTTCGGATGCTTTTGAGGTCAATTTTTGGAGTGTCCAACGGCCTTAGAGAGCTGCGAACCCAGGCAAATAAGATCAGTAGCTCTATAGTGAAGCAATTGATGAGATTTTGGTCAGAATCGATCGGAAAAAGAGATGGGAAAACAGGATCCACGCTGAAAATGGCTGGAGTTATGCTTCAAAGTAAAAATGCACTATCATGGTACTGGATATGGAAGAACTGAAACCTTTAAAATACTGTGTGTAACCAGTCAGAACCAGCTTGGCTCCCCTCGGGGACAGCGGCGTCCGCCTCAGGGTCAGACTTAGAGATATACAAGCGGTTTCCTGGTTTGTTGCTGGGGGAAAGCGCATGTGTCCTGTGTCCGTGATGCAAGTTTCCACGCGGAGCGCTAAGAAACGGTAGGCACGTCGTCCAGGCTGCGGCCGAGATGAACAACAACGCTCTCCTCTCACTCACACACACACACACACACACACACACACACACACGCACCGGCCCGGAGCAAAGCTGAAGCTGGACGAGGCAGACGAGTCCCTTCCAATTCAGTCGTGGAGTCAGAGTTCGGGATGAGGGTTTGCGCCTCAGTACTCCACGGTCACTGCTTTGGTCCTGAGGTATTCCAGGAGAGCGTCCTCTCCTGTGGATGAGACAGAGGACAAAACCAGGTCGATCAAATGAAGCAAAAAACACCAAAGCTCCATGGGTAATTTTCTGTGACGGGGCGCCGAAGCAGAAAGGATGATGAAGGACGTGAGATGAAGAGATACAGCGTGAGTGTGATCCGCGTCCAGGGTTCCCACTGTGGCCCTGATGTAAAATTACATGACTTTTCCATGACTTTCCAAAACCAAGTCAAAGCACTTCCATAAGCTAAAACTTTTTATTCCATCCTGGTTTGTTAGTGTTGTTTTTCAGCTCAGAAAAGTTAGGGATAAACAGTCTGGTTTCCATTACAGTTGGGCTACTGTGGAGGAAAAAACAGCTGAAAACCACCAGCTAAAGCAATAAATGTGTGTGTGACAATTTGGAAAATTCTGGTAAATTTGTAAAATACCTTGACATTCCCTGACCTCTCCAGAGAATTGATCAAATTCCCTGACTGTCCCTGTCTGGAATACCGCTCTCTAAATTCGGTGATATTCCAAAAATTCCATGACCAGAGGGAACTATGCACATCTGATATTTCTGTGCAGAATATTACTGTTGAATTAAAAGCATGTATCTGCAAAAATGTGGAATAAAATGAAGAAAGGACTGCTTCTTTTCTGACTGATGAAGCTGTTTGAACAGGTTTCAAGGGTCCAATGGTCAGGAAATTACCTATAAATGAATTCAAGTAAGAAAAAAACACCAGAACTGCAGCTAGATGGTTTCCCATGAAAGCAGCGATATATTCCTTTACTCATCTTCTGCTCAAAAACCTCTCCATCTCCACCCCCCCCCCCCGCCGCTGCTTACCGAGGTCTTTGCCGAAGCCGGACTGCTTGAAGCCCCCGAAGGGCGAAGCCACGTCGGTCTTGTTGTAGGTGTTGACGAACACGGTCCCGGCCTCCAGCCTCTCGCTCACATACATGGCCTTGTTGATGTCGCGGGTGAACACGCCGGAGGCCAGGCCGAACTCTGTGTCGTTGGCTCTCTGCAGCACGCCGTCTACGTCGCTGCAGGAAGACAAGAGGCAGGATGGGATGCTGGTCAGGAACTCCCATCACATCACAGTATCGTTTGCTTGTGTACTAAGAAAAAAAGTGCTCCACCTACCCGTCTTTGAACTTGGACACCACCATGACGGGGCCGAAGGACTCCTCTTTGGCGATGAACATGTGGTCTTCCACACCGGTGAACACTGTGGGCTCCATAAAGAAACCTGCAGAGGGACAACAGCCGTGATAATCACTATACTGGTGCTAGTAATGCTAGTAATACTTCTATTGCTTATAATGCTAATAAGCAGAAGAAAGAGAAAGACAAGGAAGAACTTTTGTGTGCACCACTTCAAAAAGTGAATTAAAAAGTACTTTGTAGACAAAACAAGACAAAAAAAATCCAAGATAAACAATAAAAATAAAAGAAGAATAAAGCAGGCAAGGATTTATATGAAAGCCTGTCTGTAAAATGTGTTTCAGGCAGTGATTTAAAAGATGACTGAATTAATGATTTTGCCAGCTGTAGCTCCTCATTTCCCTGAAGTCACTCTATAAAAAGTTAGTGGTAATGTCTTCACTCACTCCACAGTAAATACTGCTGCTAACACCCTGGAAATTGTGGATCATACACATTGTGTTGCCCGGTGCTTTTACACACACTTATATGCACACACACGCTCTGGCAGCATTTCTTTAAGTACTTGTTCAATCTTGTTTTTATTAGCGTTGTTTTGTCAGCTCCCATTTTTTATCTGTGCCTTTTGTTTGCAGTAAATCACCTGGTGACAAACCTGTGTGTCAACAGTAAATCTGACCTGACTTGATTGTAAGAATGAGTCACATTAGCTATATATGTGGTGTTGGTTGCAGTCAGCAGGTGTGGCAGCCGGTTGGCTACAGAGGCTCAGTGTGTGGACTACCTGGTCGGTCCACCTGTTTGCCTCCGTACACCAGCGTGGCTCCTTCCTTCACTCCGATGTCGCAGTACTCCACCAGCTTGTCCAGGTGGGCCTTGTGGTTCTGCGGGCCGTGGTCCGTGGAGCGATCCAGAGGGTCCCCGATCTTCATCTTCTTAATCTCCTCCACCTTAAAGAGGGCGGGTGGAGAAACAGGAGCAAGCTGCATCAGGCTGTGATCAGACAGGAGGCTTTTTTCCTCCTGCTCACATGCAACAGCTAGCCAACCTGAAGTAACAACGGGGATAACGATGTTGAAAATAAAACTGGACAAGAGAATGTCAGTCCAGTCTGAAACGGAGGAGGTGGTTAATGAGTCTCCTGGTAGGGAGAACTAGGGCTGCAACTAACCATTATTTTCATTATCGACTAATTTATTGATGATCTTTTTGATTAATTTATTAATCATTTAGTCCATAAAATGTTAAAAATAATAAGACATGCCCATGAGAAGTTACCAGAGCTCAAAGTGATTCTTAAACTTACTTAATTAGCATGTCCAGCAGCCAAAAAACACACAAAGTATGAATTTTATAATGATATGAAATGCAGAAAAGCAGTAAATCTTAGTGTTTGTGAAGCTGTAACCAGCAAACGTTTGGTATTTTTTTACTTGATAAATGACTAAAACGTTTCATCAATTATCAAAGTTATAATCGATTCATTTTCTGTCGATCCACTATTTGATTAATCGACTAATTGTTTCAGCTCTAGTGAGAACAGAGCAGAGTTTTATCGTCTCGTCCAAGAGCTCCACCTTGACACCTAGTTGAGACGTGTTCAAAGCATGCAGGACGTTCTGAAAAGCATCCCATGTGATCACAACCTTAAACAACATCTCCTGCCTGTAGGTTTAGTTTCTCAGAGCTCCGTGTAGCGCAGCAGGAAGCAGCTGAGGAGCAGAGCGCAGGATGCTGTGGCTGGTTAATGCATTTTATTCCCAGAGGAGCGCGGCGCCGGTGTTCGGCTCACTCACCACTCGGCTGATGTACTCGTCATGAATGGACTCCTCCACAAACAGACGTCCGGCGGCGATGCAGTTCTCGCCTTTGTTGAAGTAAACAGAGCTCATGCCCTGTGGAATGAATTCAGATACAAACACATACTGGGTTAATAACAGAACAATAGATATTTGATGGGTGTTTTCATCCAAAGTTTGCTGCAGTAGCATGAGTGTCAATATTTGTGTCTAACTGATCTGACTTTTATTTTGTTGTTTTTCTTGCTTTCCCCCCCATACTTTTTATCCAACTCTATTTTATTTATTTGTGGTACTTTCACATCACTGTCTCTTTGTCTTTTATTGTATGTAAAGCACTTTGTAAACACTGTTTTTAGAAAAGTGCTATACAAATAAACTTATTATTATTACTCATTATTATTATTAACTGTGTCAGTGTCAATAAATAAAAGGTTTACTACCCACTGAGCTATACAGGACCATGAGATTAAAAAAAAAGAGGAGCGATAATAAAGAGCATAACAAAAACTAAGGCTGGAGACACATTAGAAGACTTTAAAATCCTAATTGATTTTGAAAAACACATTGCATCACACACATAACAACAGATTTCAACGATTTGTTTGTCTCCCAGTCGTAAATATGCTCACACTACATGATCAGGTAATGATGGGGTATCACACGCTCAACGATATAACTGAGATTAATTAAGATGTTGGGTCGTTAATATCATGTTTGATATGATCGGGGTGGTTAAGACTGAATCTGTAAACCCCTCACACCAACAGATAAGTTTTGCCAACAATTGGCTCCAGCTGAGCCTCCGATCAGGACTTCCCCTCCAATTGTTGGGATTTGAAAATCTGGTGTAAATGGGTCTGATAATCCTCTAGTGTGTCCCCAGCCTGAGACAATAATAATCTCTCTCTCTCTCTCTGAGTCTTGCTCTCTCTCTCTGCCTCACCATGCGAACAGCCTTGTCCATGTCACAGTCGCTGAAGATGATGAGCGGCGACTTCCCTCCCAGCTCCAGAGAAACCTTTTTCAGATTGCTGAGCGCACAGCTGCAGCAGGAACAAAACACAAGGCAAGGGCATGAAGTTTAACCTAACAGCTACGTCAACCAATCAGCAATGAGTTCATCGTGTCGGTGGACCAATCGTAGCGTACCTCTTCATGATCTGTTTGCCAATAGGCGTAGAGCCGGTGAAGCCCAGCTTGCGGACGTCTGGGTGGTCGGACAGACGCTGTCCCACCAAACCGCCTGCAGGAGGAGAGGAGAGAGGAGAGGAATCAGAAAAGAAGGAATGGAGGAGAAGTGATGAGCTTTATTCCCTTAAGGATCTTTGTGTTTGTTACCTGAGCCTGGCACGATGTTGATGACTCCTTTAGGAATGCCAGCTTTCACCGTCAGCTCAGCAAACTTCAGCGCCGTCAGTGGAGTGACCTGTTAATATTTGAAATAACATATGAAAGACAGAAACAGGGCTGAAACTAGTTCTATTCATTTAGGCAGAGCAGGCAGTTCATTATTCTCTGGCAGAAACTAACTTGGATGTATTAGATGAAACCTTCTAAAATTTGTTCTACCAAACTATGTTGCTTCGTACAGACACGGGATGTAGCAGGTTGTATGTGACACTAAAAACCCAAATGCACCAGATGTGATAACTGACGTGTCATTTGATGGCGACACTGCAGGCAGACGATTTGAAGAATCAGCAGCACTGACATCTGCATTTCACCACCACGATGGGTAAAACTGCTCTATCATATCATATATTTTCTTTAGGGTGACGTGAAAGATGCTCCACGGCCTGTTCTGCAGTTGTATGCTAAATTACCTGCTTAGTTTGAGTCACTGCATTACCTTTCTAAGTCATTTTATCTTGAAATAGGTGAATGACCACCGAGGCATGAGAAAACAGACATTGTGGTCCTCTATTGATGCTCTGAAATCAAACTAAGTTGTGTTAAAGTGGCGTCACTTGACACTTTTAGTGCCACTGAAAAAGGACTGCCACATTTAAAAATGAGCTTATCTGTTCCCTCCAGTGCATTTCTGTCTTACTTCCTGGATGACATCTGATGATCTGATATATGTTGAGCAACGCACTGTGTAAGCACCGGCTATTTCAACAAATCTACATGAAGGCTGTACAGTACGTATGAGTTGTTTTTTTAATTTTTTTTATTAGGAATTTAAAAGCACAACAACTCAAAGGAGTATCATGACACAAAAATCCCAGAGGATAGCACTTAAAAGCATTACTAAAAACACTTATTTCCAAAGTGGTCCTCGATGGAAACAAGCAAACACAATACATGGAAACAAACAATTCGATGGAAAACAAACAAAATTACAGGATAAACCTGCTAGTCCCCCTTGCAACCCCTCGCCCATGGTTCAAACTCCCTCTCTTAAAAGTGACCCATCAACACTCCCCACAAAGCCGCCTTAACTTTTGTTTTAAAAATTGCCTTTGTTTGGCTTTGTGACTGTTACAAGTCTTTATGTGAAGTCTGTATGTGTGTGTGTGTGTGTGTGTGTTGCACTCACCTGTGCAGGTTTGAGGACGAGTGTGTTCCCAGCTGCGAGGCAGGCAGCGCTCTTCCAGGCCAGCATCATGAGAGGGTAGTTCCATGGGATGACTATGGCACACACACTGCCAGGGAAAAAACACACAGCACGATCCATTCACTTCAATTCAATCTTTACTGTCCCGTAAGAAAATTTGGGTTTTGCGTGTAGGGTTTACCAGATAGAAACGCACAATAACAGCATAACAAAATAAATGCACATGACAAATCATAACATAGCCGATAAGACAAGACAGAGGGTCAGTGGCTCAATATCGTTCAATAAAGTTATTCATCAGTGCAAAATACAAGGCTCATCATAGACATAACAGGTATTTTATAAACTAGGGCTCTTACCCCAGAGGTTCTTTCTTAGTGAAGGTCAGATTGCGGTTGGGTCTGGCCTGGTTGATGGGTATCGTCTTGCCCTGCAGGAAACAACAGGATGTGGCGTGAGAATTATCATCAGTGATATCTTTTGCAAAGCAGCCGCTGGTAAAACCTGGTGCACGGGAATCTACCTGGATCTTGTCGCACCAGCCAGCGAAGTAGCGGAAAGTCTGGATGGACATGCCTACGTGGGTCTTGAGGGCCAGCGTGTACACGGCTCCCGAGTCGATGGACTCAATGGTGGCCAGCTCCTCCTGGTGCTCCTCCATCAGGTCTGCAAGCCTGGAGAGTGGAGGTCAGAGGTCAGAGGGGCAAGGAGAGGGAGGGAGAAACAAGAAGTGTTGTTTCAAAAATATTAGGATAATTATTATGCAGAGGACAAGACTTCAGCCCAGATTCACTAAAGAATATCACGCAATTCACTAACCGTGCTCAGTATGAGTGGAAAGCATTCCTATTGCGCTGGTCAAACAATAAAGCCTCTTTGTGCCTATCATGGTCATGCATATGTAAATTATGTGTAAATCTCATTATTTCGCAAATTGCACCCAATTCACTAACACTTCTCAACATCAATATGGAATAAAAACTTTGCACAAAGAGTTTGTTCATTCAGAATTACTGTTATTATTGCTGCAAGACACAGGCATTGGCATCAGTGAGTCAGGAAGCAGAGGAGAGGCTTTTCATCCTAGAATCAGATCAGAGAACGCTGTAATTACAGAGGGGGCTTTAAGGTGTAAGGATGCAGCCTTGGTGGATTAGCCTGACAGCTGAAGCACACAATTTGTGCTTGCAACTGGTGATGAAGGGGGATATTTGCTTGTGCAGTTCTATTTTCGACGGCTTGTTTTGCATAAATATCTGAAAACTCTGCGCCTGAGCAAATGAGGTGCAAAAACGAAAAACGAAAAATGAAAAACGAAAAACGAAAAAAATGTGCAGATTACCCTCACTAAGCATTCTTAGTGAATTTGAACCTCCATGTTTTTTCTGATTATGTAACTAAAGCCGACTGCAGGCCTCTAGGTGGTGCTACAGGCACAGCGCTCACTTGTAAAGCAGACTTCCTCTGTCTCGGGGGTTCATCCTGCCCCAGGGGCCGTTATCAAAAGCTTCTTTGGCAGCTGCCACCGCCCGGTCCACATCGCCCACTGAGGCGTAGGCCACCTTACAGATCGCCTGGGGGAAGGAAGTGGCGGTTAGTAGCTTGTACAGACTCCACTGCTTGATGGGAAACAAAGTAATGTACCAGACAATCCATTTTATAACAAATGTGCAATGTGCCAGTGTGTTTTCCAAGTCATTCATGTGTGTTTATGTGCATCAGGGTGTATTAACAAGCTTGTGTGTGTGTGTGTGTGTGTGTGTGTGTGTTCATGAGGCTCACCGATCCGTCAGCAGGGTTGATGGTATCGCAGGCCTTGCCGTTTTCCGCATCCTCAAACTTGCCGTCAATAAAACACTGGTATGGCATTTTCACAGTCATGTTGTTCACTTCTTTGGTCGCCTGGGAGCAAAACCACATTCACAGTACAGCTATCACACATCAAACACAAAGAGATACAACATATCTATATAACGTATATCATCAGTGACCTCAGCAATCTCAGATCTGGAAGACCCCTAAATAATTCCTACAGTATGTAAAGGGATTTATAGGTGATTAAAGAAACACAAAACGCAAATGCAAAAAATGTCAATAGGATGAGATAATACCACTAATTTCCAATTAGTTGATTCAGGAATGTTCCAGAAACAATCATGTTCAGATGTCAATATCTTGAAACAAGGTGGCTCACTCACTAGTGTCAAGGAAATGACACTTCATCCAAGAAAATTCTTGAAGCACCTTGATTTGCATTGGAGACAGGTGAAACTATCTCACCCCACTGGCAGACCTGTTCACTTGTTTTAAGAAAAATCAGCTTATAAAACTCAATACCAGATTACATTTGCAGTGTACTGAGATCACAGAAGTTCCTCTGACTCACGTAGTCGATGACCAGCTCCTCCTCCTGGTCTTCTCCCCTCAGCCTGCGGACAAACATCTGGATGAAGTCCTGGAAGGTGGTGGCCATGTACACGTCTTCAGTCTGCAGCTGAACACCGGCACACTTCTGCTTCACCTCCTCCACCAGCCTGGACACACACACACACACACACACACACACACACACACACACACACACACACAGGTCACCAACGGTTAGAGTAGCAGTAGTCTTTTATTCTTATTTTTAGCCTTTATTTATCCAGGGAAGGTTTGCTGAGCATGCATGTTATTTCTCAGCAACACCCTGCTTCACTTTCTCACAGCATTCACACCTGGTGGGAGCTGCCCAGAACATCCAATCTTCTACCTTGGCCTTCTCCCAGCTTGTCGGGGGATTTGAACTGGTGCCCATCCATTCACAAGCTACTTTCTTTCTCTAATCTCTGGGCTGCTGTTGCCCCTACTGGCACATCACAGTAATGCAGGGTGATTTGTAATCCACTCGGCAATTATCAAACCCTTAACATGAAATCATGAAATGAGTTGAAATTTGAACACCCGAGGGGTTAATCAAGCGGATTTTGGCGACAAACTTCTACTTTCTTAGTCGCTGACTTGCCTGCACACTAACATCAATACGGGACACGGCTCTTCTCAGGCACAAATGCCCCCCGGCACTATTTTGGAAGGTGTGACGATGACGATAATGACTGGTTGCTTGATAATCAAAAAACCCCAACTGTTTTTTTTGCAGCATCCGAGCTCAAAAAAGGGTTCTGCCAGACCATTCTTCTGCACTGGTACAGCCAAAATGAAGTGTGGAGAATGTTCTGGCTATGTGAGACTAATGAAGCACAGCAAGGGGCATGGAATGTCCCGACAGAAGTAGGACAGGTCGGTCCGGAGTGAGAGCGGTTCGGTCGGAGCCGGTCGCTGCGCCGGCCTCCTGCCTCACCTGACCACGTCCATGGAGGCCGCTCCGGACTTGAAGAAGTCTGTGGTGTCTTCGATCGCCGGGATGTTGCTGAGGATCCCCTTCCAGATCATCTGTAGGCAAGACAACATTCACAAGTTATTCAACAACTATATAATGACACAGAGTGAATTTTAGATTTTGCCGGAAAAGAGTCTGAATCCTGGTGATGAACATGTATTTTAAGGGCAGGACAGTGATATATCTCCTTTGTAAACCACATCAGTCACTTGCCTTGATCTCCTCTGCCATCTTCTTCTCATCATCAGTCAGCTCCACACTGGAGCTTTCTCCTGAGGAAAAGTACTTGGAGGCAGGGATCATCTTCCCGTCTTCAAACTGCAGGTTCTTCACCAGCAGCTGTGGAGGAAAGTCGGGATGGAAGGAGAGCGGGGAGGAGAGGAGGGAGGAGGGACAGCAGATGATTTGAATTAGGGTACAACTGAGTTTGAACGACCGAGCGACATTAAAACCTTCCTTACTACAGCCAGTAGAGGCCAAAGCATTGCCACACTCGTCCTGCTCTACTTTTGTTTGTTTTGACTGTTTGTAGTACGACAAACTACTGGAACACTCACGGCTTTCCCGTCAGATCCGTACAGGACGAGTCCGTTCTTGGTGACCAGGCCGGGTTGGGACGCCCCCTCGATGTCCAGGGGCTGACCGGCCGGCACCGGCCCCAACATGGACGAGCCGTACAGGGTCACAGTCTGCAGGCAGGCAGAGGAGCAGTTAGGACAGATGTGTGTGTGTGTGTGTGTGTGGACTAGGGTTAGACTGATATACTATATCAGTTTGCTGATATGTGGTTTTGGCCTTTTATTAAATATCAGAAATCGACCAGTCAGTGTCGTCCACTTCTGATATGATCCTTCCTGACCATAACTACAGAAAAACAGTCAGTAAAACCTGCAATGAAATTTTCTTTTCTTTTTTTCCCACGCTTTTTTTTATTTAATTGTTCAATAATTTCATTAGTCTGGGTTTCAGTGGAGAGTTTTAGTGTCCCATGATGAGGCTTTTCCACCTCGACAAGAATACAATTATGCGAAAAACACTGAATACTTCAAATTTTTGGGGCATTAAAAAGGTCATATTAAAAGATACTAAATATCAGCACAAAATATCTGCCATCAGCAGCTTCGGCACAAAAATATCAGTATTGTATCAGCCTTCAAAACCCCATATCAGTCTAACCCTGGAGTAGACATCTAGTATGTGTATTTTCTTTGCTTGTGTGTTCCAGGAAAAGTACCTGGCCATCAATGAGAGTCCAGGCACCGGGGACTTTGTCATGGCCACGGATCCAGTTGTGGATGGCCTCGGCCGGTTGGGCCAGGTCCACCTGAGCGACAGAGAGACCACACACACACACACACACACACACACACACACACAAAACGCAGAGGAGTCAAATTCATCTTCCCTTTCACAGGAACCTTCTTAAGTTTCCAAGAATGAGAGGGAAGTCCAACAGCTGGCTGCCTGTAGCTGTGCAACACGTGGAAGAGCAGCGCTGAAAAATAACCCTCTGTACTAAGAATAGCGCATTTTGAAATGCTGCCAGCAGCGTGGCTTTAAGCGACAAATCACAAACCGGCAGCCTGCTACGATCAGCCCCACCCCTCCCGTTCTCCCTGTAAGACAAACACACCCCGCCGCCACCCATTCACTCACTCATCATATTTTTGGCCCTGAACTACATGTTCGGTAAACAGGAATTTTCCATGCTGTTAAATGAAAGCAAGTGTTGTTGCACTAAACGGCTCCATGTGAAGTTCTACCCAACTGCTTACTGCAGCAGAGTACTAGTGACTGTATTCTCCCCATGTACAGTATATAATGGGAATATTTTATATTAGGCACTCCTAATATAAAATATAGGAGTGCCATCTTGGGCTTCAGCACAATGTTGCTTTAAATTACGATCCATATTAGCATTTCCTGTAAGATTGTTTTTGTAGATGTGGGGTTGTGGGTAATTTTGGTCCTGAGATCCAGGTTCATTCCTGGGCCCAGTCCAGTATCTGTTCCAGTAGACATTGTAGTTAATAATTTGCACTTATTTGGATATTTATAATGTGATGACAACTGTGCTGTAATTCCTATAGAGGGCTTTCAGGTGATGTAACACACCCTCTGGCGGCCATATTGGAGGTCTTCAGTTTTCAGCTCTTGGGCAAAACATTGACATTGTTTAGAAATAGTACAGAATAGACATGGTTCATTTCTGTATTTGGTTAGCTAATCCTGTGGTTGACACACCTGATTAGCACACTAGCTAACAGAAGCTAGTGTTAGTAGTGGCTAATAGTTGCATGTTAACATTAACATCAGTTGCTTTGCTAAATTAGACTGCTGGCTAGCCAAAAACACAAATGTTTATGTTCACTGAGCTGACACTTTTGAAGCTACAACTTTCAGTTCATTGGGACAGAGACTAGGACCAAAGGGGCAAGAGCTTAAGACAGTTTCTTGTGTCACAGTCACTGAAATTTGGAAACAAATCTACCTTATCAGACACTTTTACTTAAACATTATTGAATGTACAAACACCCACACCACAACAATCTTCTATATATTTTTCTTCTTTTTTGTTCAGTTGTTATATATTTAGGCATTGCTGCAAACAGCCAATTCTCCACTGGACCTCCAAGATGGCGTCAGCTGTGGTTGCTGGGAGATTTATGATGCAGCTGAGCAATAAAGCCAGATGATGAATACAGGAGTAAAGGAGCCACTGCATATTTATCACATCATATCTGCCTCTAGGCTGCTGTCTGTATTGTGTGTGTATGTGAGTGTGTGTAAGAGTATAGAAATCTCACCTTGGAGTTGGATTTCTTCTGAATGCCTTCGTAGGTCGCTCCTTCCTCTGACTGGGGAACGCGAGCGGCTTTTCCATCGGCTATGAGCTGCACCGACTCCACCTGCCCCGGGACACACACCCATCCCAGGTCAGTGTGAGCGTGACGCCTCAGTCCGCCGTGCCACAGATATATTCATAACATTATAGACCTTATCATATGTCTCATGCTTTGTGGGCCGGCAGCTTCTGGTGACGCCAATTTTACAATAGTATCTCCATAAATAACAATAATGGTAATACATGTATATAGCATTATCTCCAAAATTAATCCAATAATCTGTAGAAATTAGCTGTGGTTTGCCCAAAAAAAACCCTGAAAATATTACTGTAAAATATGTCAATATACAAACTAGTACATTTTTGTTACTTTTTTAATTGTTTGATATTTTTCATGTTTACTATTCTGTATTTTACTATAAGATAAAATGAAACTTAAATGATCCCCATGGAGAAATTAGGTTGTTGCAGGAGAATACAAATAGATTAAAAAAATAGATAGAAACAATAGAATACAAAATAGGCAGTAAAAACAGCAAAAATAATAAAACAATAAAAGCAATAAAAATAGAATAAATTGTGGGGTTATATAAACATATGCTTCCAACAATTTCAGTACATGTTGAGAAGTATGAATGGATTGATGGAAACAGAATGGATTTCTTGTATGGATTTACTTACAGTTGTTCCTTACGGATGTTCCTAACAGTCTTGATTGCTTACTTAAATACTGATTGCTAAATAGGTGTTATATATATATATATATATATACATATGAGCTGCTAATACACTGCTGATGACACCTCAGTTTCCTTTAGGGGACTAAGAAGGAAAGAAACTTAGTAATTTAGGCAGTAGCAGTCCATCTGTCCATCTCTCTCTCCATCTAAGCGTAACTGACACATCACAGAGGAGACTCCAGGTGGTTACCATGGCCTTGATGCCCTCTGGGAACAGGAAGCGGTTGTAGAGTGTGTCCACCGTGTCGTTGGGCTCGACGTCACAGTCCCTCTGCAGCAGGATGGGGCCGGTGTCCAGACCGTCGTCAGCCCAGAACACTGAGAAGCCGGCCTTCTTGTCTCCGTGGATCAGGGTCCTGATGATGACACACACACACACACACACACACACACACACACACACACACACACAGTCTTAAACACATGGAACTGTGCCATAACACACTCAAGTACAGACCAGGTAGAAGGTGTAATATAGGCCATAAACACATCTAAGCAGAGCAGAGTCAGATAAGGAGATGATAAAAGGTGATTGTACCTGGAAAAATTAACACTGTGGCCAACTGTTGATAAGTGTGAAATAAAGCTGTCTAGCCACCCATTAGGCAGTGAAACCATGTCGGCCCTCTATAGGCCGCTTAAAAGGTCCAGTGGAATCAGAATTACATTTATCAGTTTCATTGTATACTTTAACAAAGGAACTGTTCATGTAAAGTTACCCAAATTATTAAAACTATCAGCATTGTGGAAATTTGCCCTTTGAAAAACTCAACAGAATCAAACAGATTTAGAATTCCAGTCTACTTCCTGGTGTAAATGATGTCACCTACACCCAGGTTTCAATGAATGCTCTGATTGGTCGACAAGTATGCATAGTTAATCAGGTGCCGAATAGTCTGTCAGACAATAGCCAGCCAGCTACTTGCCAGAATCTCAGTGCCTGGATATCTGTTCCCCAAAGATAAATACTGGCATGCAACCATCTAACCATCAAAAACTGACAAAAATGATGCTCATTGTGTTAGAAATCAACTTCAAACTGTTCCTGATCAAGTTGAAATCATTGCACAGGATCTTTAAAAACACAGGTACAGGTCCTGTGACATTCCTGAGAGCTGAACTGAATGATTTTGTTCTAAAAGTGCATGAAAGTGTGTTTTTTTATTTGCAATATTCAAATATTGCCATTTATAAGGTGATACTGATGTCACCACTCCCAAACAGGTGGGGTTTGGCTGATTTAACAGGGCATAGACCTGCATGTACTGTAATAACAAAGTGCACTAAAGGACTGTCCTCTGCCTCTGTACTGAACCCTGACTCGTCCTGTTGAACAGCAGCAGGGGTGCAAATCTAAAAATCACCATCTGTGGAGGCCATTTAAAAAAATATGAATACAATATAAATTGAAAAAAGTAAGTTGTGCTTTTACAGTTTACAAGAAACGGAAGCTATTCATTTACGCGCGCTGATAGCCGGGGCAGAGTGATAGCAGGGGCGGGACAGATAGCAGACAGAGAGAGAGAGAGATAAGAAAACCGGCTCGCATGGAAGTTCAGGTCAAACAGAACTGGTTGAAACCTCCAGCCTGACCAGTTAGATAGCACCAGACCCTCCTCTGCCCGGCCCTGGGAAACAGGGTGGGCCAGGGCCTGCAGATTACATGTCAGTATACAACACTGGTGGCAAGTAATTCTATTAATGAGCTGCAATTCCCACATGCCACGCATTTCCCTGGTTTGCCGCTTCAGTTTCAAGTCTCGAATGCAGCCACTTGCCAGGCTGACCTCTGCAGTCGTCAGTTAAAGCAAAATAAAGTCTGTGTCTCTGTTTTGCTTTTGGCTCCCTGCCAACATCTGCTCACACTCAGCAGAAAGTGACTGCTGTCTTTCTTATTCATTCAGGGCTGCACAATAATGGATAAACTAATAATCCGGAGCTTGCTTGAGAGGCGTAACCCTTCATTACAATAAAGAAGCAGAGAATTGATCTATCAAATGCTGCTTTGCACTGTGTCTTATGGGGACTATTTTCAGCAAAGTACTGTTATTCATTCCTGGTGGCTGAAATTGCAAAACAAAACTTAGGCAACAATCTCAAATGAAGAAGTAATGTTTAACATATCCTGCTTCCAGTTTTACAATAATGAATTTTTAAGATTCTCAGCAAACAGTGAGTCTCTGCAAGCTGTTTTTGTTGTGATGTGAATGTCACTGTTGCAACTTTTTAACAAATGTGAATCCATGTTGGCAATGAGCCAAAATAACTCCTTAGTCCAGGCCAGCAGACAGGCAGAAACATGTGCACACCAACAACGAAACCTCTCACTTAATCCCAACACTTGTTTTTAACCCCTCCCTGTCTAAGCCCCGCCCCTCCTACTCCTACCCGTCCACCTCCAGCCCTCCCTCCCTCCTCCTCGCTCACCAGTTGATGGCCGAGGCGCCCCTGTGCAGCGGCAGGATGGAGGGGTGGTAGATGATGGAGCCGTGTTTTGGGTGGTCGATCACGTTCATGGGGATGAACTGGGAGCAGAAGGGCATGACGTTGAGCTCGGCGCCCACCGCCTTGTAGGCCTCCACCACCTCCGGGATGGGCTTCCCCTTGACGCGCCACCGGGGGAACTTGAACACCGGCGTCCCGTCCTTCTCCGCTGCCACCGCTGATGGAGAGGGGAAAGGGGGAAAGAGAGTTCAAGTGATTAGATTTGGATGAACGCTCAAAAAATATATATATATGTATTTGTCCCCCATTGGGAAAGTAGGAGTGAGGTTTGGCAGCAGGGTGGTGTAGAGCAGTGGTTCTCAACATGGGGTCCATGGAACACCAGGGGTCCTTGAGGAGGTTCCAGGGGGTCCCCAGCAAATTCATGTATTGTTCAATTTTACCATTATTTCATTTACAAGAAGTTAATACAATTAGTGAATGTAGAAGAGTAACTATTTTGATCATAGTTCAACTGTTTTCTCTCTACCTACAATACAGATAGTCATGGAATTCTGGACAAAACCATATCTAACAATAAAAATATTCTCAGATTTGGGTCCGAGAGACAAAACCTCATCAAATGTGCACTAAATTAGGATATGAAAAAGGTTGAGAATCACTGCTGTAGAGAGTAGGGACAGCAAGCCTCTGCCTGTTGAAGTGTCCTTAAGCAAGATACTGAATCCCTACCAGCTCCCGGAATGCTTTTCATGTTCACCGTGACCTCTGACCTCCCTGAGTAATGGTGCGAGCATAAAGATGATTTCCTCCTTCAGGGGATTTTTAGAGTGCCACATCATTATTATTATTATTATTAAAAAAATTTAAAAATTTAATTTAAGAAGTAGGAAAATCAGAAGTCTTTTTTAGAAGCAGTACAATCTGTCGAATGCCCTCAACAGTTTTCATTAATTGGAACAGACAGTAGGGAAGCTGAGGGACAGAATAGGGGAAACACAAGGAGAGAAGGTTCTGGTGGGACCTCAGATCAGGAGTGTCACATGTGAGTCTTAATCACTTCACCATCAGATCAGTTTTTACTCTGGCCAAACCTAGACCTACTTAGCTGTACTGTAGCTGGACACATCTGAAAATAGTAGTGCAATACACCTGGCAACAGTACAGTGTATAAACTAGCTGGGCGTCAGTGATATGGGTTCTCCAACACTGGGCCACCTGCTGCCAAACCCACGGATGCACGCGCACATGCAAGCGTACCCACACTCTGATAGGGGGGGGGGTGCAAGACAGCAAAGGGTAATATGGGGTCAAGTCTCAGTGTGTGAGAGAGAGAGAGAGAGAAAGTGACAGAGATAACCGAAAGAGGGAGAGAGATATTGGCCTAACTAGCTTCGTAGACAGCAGCTGTAACCATGGTGGTGCTTTATGAAGACCATGCAGTCCTACAGAATGGTACTGGGCCTTTGCTGTTTGGCTCACAGTCGGAACAAATGTGTTGTTGAAGGACGGAAATGTAACATGTCAAAATTCAAGCTGAACAAGATCAGGCACAAGAAAGTAGACTAAGGAATGTGTTTGTGATGAGAAATAAGAAGAGCGGAAATTCTTGGATATTGGATGTAAACACTCAAGAGGGAGGATGGGTGCTTGGGAGAGGTCAGGAGGCTCCAGCTGATGATGATGATGATGATGATGCATCCTGGGTAGATTGCATCATACCAAAGAGCCCGGTCCGATTGTAGACTTTTCACCTCAGTGCTGCATCTCCCGGCCACACAGGGCCTCTCCCCGGACAGACAATGGAGCCACTATCCCGCGGCTAATGCAGGATAAAGGCCTGTCTTTGTGCAGGAGCATTGTAGAGTCAACACGCATCTACCTCACCCGCAGGCAGAGGCCTCCGCTCACCCAGAGGGAGACAGCAGGGCCCAGGCCAGGCAGCAGGAACCTTAGGGTGCGACCACACCTACAGCTTGTTTTCTTTGGTCCGAACCACAGAGGGAGAGTTTACTTTGTTGCATTTTTGTATTTGGCTCGTTTAGGTTCACAAATCACAACCGAACCAGGGCTTGTAAACAAAAGTCACATGGACTCACAAGTAGCTCATTTATTGGACAGAGTTTTGCTGACCTGTCATCCTGCCAGGTTAGAGATTTTGGCAGTGTGGGGGATCAAAACAAATCAGATTCCAGAACTTGTACCTTTAGCTAAGCATGATGGACTTGAACACATGAAGAAATAGCTCAATATGAGCATCGGTCCAGTCTGCAGTTTGACCTCAGTTCATTTTGTTATGCCAGGCTTTCCAAGCATGAGGAACTGCTGGCTATCAGACGTCAACATCCGTCTCCTTGTACCCATAAACCTGTGCAATTTGGGGTCGTTTCCTGTAGTTGGTCTGGATTACATTCCCACTCCTAACAAACCGCACTGTCTGACTGTCTGAGACCTGCATTTCCAGGCGTCTCGGTGCCGTTATTTGGTGCCACCCAACCCAAACCCAACCCAACAAACAGAACTAAAGGAGTAAACACCCCAGAGTTCAAATAAACCGCTCCAAACATGCCTGGTGTGAACCTACAGTCTATGGTGTGAACGCACCCTTAAATCCTAAATACAGCAGTACCTAAGGATTTAAGGATTTAACCGTCAGTCATCATGGCTCTCTGAATGACCGTAATGAGGCACACAAACTCTGCTAAGTCAGTTAGAGTTTGAAAGACAACAAACTATAAACCAGCAATAATGGACTGCCAGGCTGCAATAACTGAGAATCTAGTTGCCAGCAGTTACTCAGTGGTTCCCTACCTGGGGTCTGGGGACCCCCAGGGGGCCTTAAAGAGAGTTCCAGGAGGTCCCCAACAAAATGAGGAATAGTTTGTTTAATTTCACTATTAAATCATTCATTAGAAGTTAGCACAGTAGGAGAATGTATAACTATTCTGAGCAGAGGTTTCACTCTGCTCACTGCTATCTCCCCTCCTACAGTACAGACAGACAAGAAATATCTTCTGACATGGGGAATCCTGAGATAAAACCTTTATCATATAGGGGTCTGTGGTGTAAAGCATCTCCACTTTGTTGTCTTTGATATGAAAAAGTTTGGGAACCTCTGACCTTGATAGTTATTATGACTGAGGGATTTCTAGAGAGAGAACCAGACAGGAGAACAGAAAGCGAACCAGAGTCAACTCACCCAGGGGGTCTGCCTTGCCATCCTTGTCCGGGACGGTGAACACGCCCACCACCTTGTGACCCTGCTTCCTCAGGTTGGTGTACACCTCCTGGCCAAACAGGCTCTGGCCAATTAGAGCTAGTTTCAGCTTATTCTGGTAATAATGCTGTAACAGAGCACACAACAGATTAGGTTAAACTATTATAAGGGAAAACAAACAGAAATACTGGAAATGCTGGAAATGTAATGTCAGTGTTGCAGAATCTCATTAGACCTGCTTTGTTATGCATTTTCAAGTATGTTTGTTATACGGTTTCAAGTCCTTTTGTTCAGGAGAAAGGAATTTACTGCACTCTTTCCTGCTCTCTTGCCAATCCCAGAGATGTTAAGTAACTGGGTGTCTGGTAAGCCCAGTGGGTAATAAATCTGTCATTGGTGAGGGCCTGATCTGGGAAACTATTGGCTGCAGAAAGCACAGCCCTCCTCTCCAGAAAGACATGAGCTCATGTCCAAGTGCATGATGCCAGACGCCTCCTCCCATCTGAGTGTCATGCCACATGTGTGAGGGAAGGAGGTTTCAAGTTTCCCCATGCTGAGATGAATGGCCCTGCCAAGTACATGAGGCACCTTCTTCCTATTTTACATGGCAATGAAAGAGGATTTTAAGGGCAAAGTGTTCATCATGCATGCACAGTCATAAAAGCAACATTAGCTGGCTGCTGTATGGCACCCAGCACACAGTAAGGTAAATTGTAGCGCTGCTGGCTGCAAAACGCCCACTATAACCAGGCATATGAGCTGGAGACAGAATTAGCCCAGTAGAAATGAGTAGATTCCCAGTGTATTAGCGTTGCAGCTTGCAGCCCTGCAGGCTCTACTGTAAGCCGCTGTCAGTCCATGCAGCTCACATGCTGATGCAACTCCTCCAGGTCTTGTACAGTAAAGGCGAGCGGCGTGCGGACAGTAACGTGGCAAACTGGCAACCATACAACTGTACGGCATTCGCACGAAAAGACAGTAAACAGCAGCAGGGTGACTTGGGAGAAGACCTAGACATGAACTGTGACTCGCTGAGCTGCGGTCAAAGACGAGGCTGACTCAGTCCTGTTAATGTCACCGCATCCTGGCGCGCGTTCAGGAATTGCCAATGTAATTATTAAGTTAGATAACGATACAATGTTACTAACAAAGGCACTATTCATTCCGGTGCAGCAGCAAAAAAAAAAGCAACGTTACTCACGGTAGAGGTGGAGAATTTTCTTATGAGTTGATTCGCCGTCCACAACATGATGGCGGTGTTTTGTTAAAAAAATAAATCCAAACACTGCAGAATTTGTCCGACCCGCTGTGCGCTCCTCCTGGCGACACACACCTGCCTCTCTACGTCTCAGTGTGTGTGTGTGTATGTGTGTGTGTGTGTCAGTGGCCGTGGTTTGGTCTTGCCACAGCCAGCTTATACTCGACAGCGGAGTACGTGCTGCCTGGTACTGTACGTGCGCGTTCACGGTCACTACCTCGGCCGGTCACGCGTGGGAATGAATAAACCACACGAGCCACAGCAATAACGAAGAGGAGGATTTTACAACTTAGGGGCGTGGTTTCTAAGAATAGTGGTTGCTAAATCGATTAATTTACTAATTTATTTATTTATTTATTTTTTCAATTAACTGTTATAATGTATAAATGTATTCATAAATTAACTGGTATGTGACTGTTATTTAATTTATAAATTAACTTTTAAAATTAAGCTAACTGTTGCTGTCACAGTTGGGCGTTTGCCAGGGCAACGGCTTCGAACGCGACTCAGCCAATCAGAACTAAGGAGCTGAACTATCCGTTCCATAAAACACATTAAAACCACATCCTTTTGTACACTGTTTCTTTGTTTGATCACCTCCTTTGATCTCCTAGTTTTAATTAAGAATTAAAGTTTGATTTTGGCATGGTGTGTGTGTGTGTCAAAATTTTATCCAACTGCATACAGTCCCATGTATGTCCATTGACTTCTGTGTTCCTCATGAGTTATCATTCCTCTATGCCTTCCACCGACTCTCTCTCTCTCTCTCTCTCTCACACACACACACACACACGCACACGCACACACACACACACACACACACACACACACACACACACACACCTCATCCCAAAAGTAAAGCACAGATCAGAATTTCCACCAACTGCTGCAGGCTTTATGGTTTTTGCTATCTTAATAGTGCCAGTGTGCAAACACAGGTTGTCCTGTGTTGAACTCTCAGGGAGAAACTAGACCTCATTGACACTGGAAAAAAACATACAGCTTTTTACATCTGGCTTTGGTTGTCTAAATACTGCCTTCAAATCCACTTAGGGCCCGGGAACCTGAATTTGAAAGTAATGTGGCCTGGCAGTGGACCTCCACACTGTAAGAAGACAGAGGGAAACACTTTTTCTGTAGTTTTTCGAAGCCTATTCCTGCTCAGTAGCCCAACAAATGGTCTGGAGTTACCTGCAGCCTATCTATAGCCACTGCCAGGAAGCAAAGTTCACGCTGATGGCAAGGCAGTATCCTTAATGATGGTTAAAGTCAAGAAAGGTAACCATGAGTCAAATTAACCATTCCTCATATACCTACCATAAAGTCATTTTCACGCTGTTCTCTACCCTACAAAAGCTCTACGTTTTCATTTTAAAGATTAAAGTTCATGACTTGGGTTGAAATTTCATATCGAGAAAAATGATAGCCCCAAATGCTTTTTAAGATATAGAGTCCACTTCTGTAGCAAGTAGAGCTGAACAATTAATACAAAAAAATTAAATAAATAAAAATAAATAAATAATCGAAATCGCAAGAGACTGAAATTAATTGCTTAAGAGAGTCTAAAATGGATTTCTATTTCTATTGTATTTTAGTGTATTTTTTTCCATTGTATTTCAGTGCTCAAGGGAATCTTTGGTCCATGAATCAAGAAGCCTACTGGTGAAAACCTTTCATCATACTCAAACTCAGTAAATCCAATTGCAATATTCTGTCAAATAATTGCAATTCAATTTTTTTGTCAATATCTTTCAGCCTCAGTAGCAAGAACACTTTTGTCTGCAGTGTTCACCTGCAGCTTATATCAAAGTGCTCTCCACCTGCTCTGATTCCCAACAGGACAAGTCCTGATCAAACAGAGGTCTGGCTCCATCCACACTCAACTGCCCCGCACAGGTTCCTGCGGAGCAAAGGTCCAGGCAGTCATGGACACACACACACACAATTATTCAGGTCATCTGGAAAGTGCTCTATCCCTTACTACTACAACAGGTTGGGGCTGGATTGAACCCTGTAGACATGGTTGACATATTGCCGAGTCATCTAACATTTATCACACCCACTGGATGTCTTTGTGTCCCATAAAGTTTTATTCAAATTATGACGCTGCTTTTCTTGTAAAATACCGCTTTCCTAATGAATGTGTCTCCTTAACTTGCACAGACGTGGTTCATAATTTATTAACCTATCAAAATCAGTCATAACCAAGGAACAAACTGTGTTTCAAGATCATACATAGTTGTACATTGTGATCTCCCCTCCTCGGGTCAGGGTCATGCAGCCTTCATGAAGAAAACTACGTAGCTTTCAGGGAAGAAACATGAAGCACTAAAAATTACCAAATGATGTACAGTGAACAATGCATGAATAAGAAAAGAAAAATATTGCTATAAGGACACATTTTATGTTTATTTAAGTGGTTGATGCAGCATAGGACGCGCCTCCCTCTTGATTTCATACCGTACCGAAATATGTTTTACA
The DNA here is from genome assembly GCF_048128805.1 of Centroberyx gerrardi. NCBI lineage: Eukaryota > Metazoa > Chordata > Actinopteri > Beryciformes > Berycidae > Centroberyx > Centroberyx gerrardi. Next base: position 19,136,736 of record NC_136020.1, on the reverse strand, counting down.
TTAAATAAGCTTCCCTACATTCTTAGAAATTGCAGTTCAAGAGTTTTAATGCAGAAACAAATGTGTTGTAATTAGCTAACGCACCGTGACAAATACACCAAGGTACCAAGAGAATTGACCTCTGGATTTGGGAACACATCTTTCCTGCTTGCTTGTTGAATGTACTATTTGAGAAAGGATCCAACAAAAAAAAGCAAAACAGGGGAACAGCTGGGATTTATTTGTGTGCAGAAAAGAACAGCTAAAACGACGTCAAAAAGAGGACTAACAGTAAGAGCACTGGTGGTGGGTGTTGCTCGGGGGGAGGGCGGGGGGGTGGGGGGTTTCCACCTCTGCTGTTGGGCCCGGGACACGACACAACATCCATCCATCCTCCCATCGTTCCTCACGTCACACATCTGAAGGAGCGAACCGCTTTGGCATGAGGGTCGATTCCCTTCGTACGCAAACAGACCTCCATCCTGTCCCGTTACATCGGTTTAAAAAGTGCTGGTTTCTCGCGGTTTCATTCCTTCAGTTACATATAGTGCGACTCAGCAGAAACTCATCGGGTCAGAAGAGTGCTTGGTGTAGGTTTAAATCTCAAAAAACAAAATTTTTAACAAGTCATGCTCCTAGGTAGGAAGCAGTCCTGGAAGGCAAAAGGAGAATATGCCCAAATCTCTTTCATATTCCAGAAAAAAATGATTTCTTTGTGTTGCCACGGGTACAAAGTGGGTGAGATCACTGGTACATATCAAAGGAGGGAGGGGCAGGGGGGGGTGGGGGGGTGGGGGGGGGTTTGGGGCACGTTTCCCCCAGGACAATGCATTCTGGTAGGACCCATGCCTAGTGTTTACACTCTACAAACAGGTTACAGGTGACAAATGACAATACTCTCTCCCTTTTTTCACATCGGGGGGGGCCTCTGCTGGAGCACGGAGGGCAGCGGAGTGATGAGGTCACAGGAAGCGAATTCCCGCTCCAAACTGGACGCCGTCGCATATCCTGTGTGAGGAGGGAAGAAGAGGAAAGGGAGAGGAGGAAGGGGAGGAAGATGAGATGAGATGATGTCAGGTAAGGACAATTCCTTATTTAAAAAGGGTGCTACTTGTAACATTTTGTGTTAAGACCACATTTCCCATGAGCCCTGTTGCTCCCTGTCGCTCCTCGTCCTTCCTCCCCCTCCCTGGTGTTGTGCGTTTGTTTTGAAGAGCAAGAAGAAGGATAAGAGCCAATAACAGCCACTGATAACAGCAAATATGCATTCTGACAAGATAAGAAGTTGAAACTTATGTCCTAAGAAGAGTGGGACTGGAAAAACTTGTGTATTACTTCTACAGAGTAAAAACAGCTGCTGTCTTGTACTGTAAAGCAATCTAGTAGATTTTTTCTGAAATCCGACTCAGTGGCTCACAATGTAAAATGCAGTGTAGAGGCCAGTAGAGGCTCTCATTCTTCTCGACAATGGTCTTGTTTGTTTATAGAAATTACACTAATGTCTCATAATTAATGTGGTAATGAGTTATGGATGTTAAAGTAATAGTTCATCCAAAAATGAAAATTCTGTCCTTATCTACTCCCCCTCATGCCAGTTTTGCGATAAGATTCGCGCTCAATAACGGTATAAATATCGGTCTTTTCCACTCACTGTGCGATCGTTTGGCTTGAGAAGACTTGGATTATGCTGCACGAGCTGTATGGAGTAACTTTATGGATATAACTCTAAAGAACTGGTCCCCATTGACTTCAGCTGCTTTGGAGAAGGCTGCTACGTAGCTGTGCTGGCAACCTCCCTGTGTGTTATGTGGACAAATTTCACCTGTGTTTCAACTGGCATAATGACAGAATTTTCATTTTTGGGTGAACTATTGCTTTAAAATGCTACACGTTGCACATTCTATCTTACTTTTTTTTTAGCATGTTTCTCTTTCATGCTATGGCAACAGGAATATTGCTGTGGCTCTGACCCTTACACTCCTTGCTATTGGTTACTTGAAATGTTGCTCATCTAGTAGGAACTGAAGCTTATTCCAATGTTGCACCAGTTGTAAGTTGCTCTGGACAAGCTTGTCACGCCTGAAATGTTAAACAAGTTATATCAATGTTGGTCAGTGGTTTTCCTGTTCAGATGCGTGTGTGTGTGTTCCCACCTGTCTCCACTCTGAACTCCCATGGGCACGCAGTAGTTGAGCTCCAGTCTGGCGATGTTGCCGAGGCGCAGCACGATGCCCGCTCCGTAAGACCAGCGGATACACTCTGCTAGCTTCTGAAGGTGCGCCCGGGGACCCTCACCTGGACACGCAAGACTCAAACACGTCACACCACTTGGGACTTACTGGAACACTGAAGAACACTTCACTGACCTAAAAATGTTATTCCTTCCTGGTTTGTTAATGTTGTTTTTCAGCTCAGAAAAGTGGTAAACAGTCTGCTTTCCACTGCAGTTGGTCTTGCTGTCGTGAAAAACAGCTGAAAACAAGTTGTAAAATACATTCTGGTATATTCCTGTGAAGTGACCTGTGTAATGTTCCCTGATATTCAATTAATTTACCAGAGAATTTATAAAATTTCCTGACTTTCCATGATATTACAGAAATTACATGATTAATGGGAAGCCTGATGTCTGATTATATGAAACTTAAATGGATACCCCTGGGGAAATTTGGATGAAATACACAGTTTTAATTGAGTGAGGAGAGTTTTGAGGTGAGATAGTTTTTTTTTACTTCACCTGCACAAATTAGCAATTAGTTTCTCTCCTCTCTGTGTTTTTTATCATTGAATTTTATCACTGTTTTTATCATTTCACATCTATACAACTATACAACTAAAAACTTAAACTAAATTGATGTCTAAAGTTCGCTCTTTCCAGTGTACCAGCCGTCCCACTGTCGACTTCTTCCAACACAGCAGGTGTTAAGTGGCTCTAATATGTTCAGTCCACCCACCGTAGTTGAGGTTGCAGAGGTTGCCGGCGTTGAGGAAGAAGTGCGTTCGGAAAAGGTCTCCGAAGCCGCCCTTCCCCGGTCGGAAGGGTAGAGGGGTGTAGAGGTGGAGCCCCCCCGCCCAGTACGCCTCTCCACCCAGATAGTCACCTGAAACACACCGCGGGACGTCCAGCCAGGAGGAAGGGTCAGGAATTAGGCAGCAACACACTGCTCTAGATACTCACATCTGTTCTTTTCTGTACATTTCCCTACATCTTGGGCTACTTGATTACAGCTAAAGTGAGAATTCTAATTATTTTACTAGACACTGTGATCCTGATTATTAACGATCATTATTAATCTTGATTTGAGGAACAAAAGTTTACTAGCAATATCCTGTATGTTAACAACAGCTAATATTCTAAATGAAATTAGATTTTTTTTTTAAATATTGCTGTCATTCAAATATACATCTATTACCACACAATTTTCTATGCATTTCTTTCCCCCTGTTCCCCCCCTCACCTTCACTCTGCGGCCCGATGCTGTACATCCCAAATCCTCGCACACTGGTGGGACCTCCAAGGTAGAATCTGGACAAAAACATACATTACACAATCATTTCACAGGCCACCCTGAGTACAATAACAAGATTTCCAAGAATTTGTACGGAAAATTCAAATTAAGTACGAGTTTTGTTCCAAAATGAGATAAACCATTTGAAAAAAGTGAAGCCTATAAATTGACTTATAGCACAAAATTAAACCTAATCATACTACTCTAACAAAAAAAACAGAAGGTAACTTAAGTCCTTGGTTGGCAAAATGATAACACATTTACAGACTATTTTAGAACTATTTAATGATGAACTTAAAGTATTGATTTTCTTCCAAAATACATATTTCACATTTGGAAAGAAATCTCTTTATGTATTGGCCGAATTTTGTGTTAAGAAGAGGCGATTTCTTGAAGTCTATGGCAGCAGCCAGTGAAGTGTCAAAGCCAGATGACGGCTCCGGGACAATTCAGACGGACCTGTCAGCGATGCAGGAGGGCTGTCCGCCGGTGGGATACAGCATCCCGCCCCACAGAGAGGCAGACAACACCTGAGACGACAAAACAGAAAAATATTCCTCTTATAGGCACAAAACCTCACATACAAAATATTCAATAGAACAGAACACAGAACAACACGAGTGTAATTCTCTCCCTACAAACTGAACTGAAACACATGGACAATTTAGCTGTGGTTTGTCGCACCCCTGTGGCTACTTAAGGTAACTAAAATTACATGTGCACCACTAATAGAGCAAATAGATGAGTGTACTTTCAGCTGCCTTTGATAGGAGAGGGACTGAAAACATGACGACCAATGAACCTCTACAGAGCCGTTATACACAGAAACAATACAGAAAGGTTTAGAGAGATCTGTCTCACCGAGTCCCAGAAGAGCCGTCTGTTCAGCTGCAGCTCAAAATCCTCTTTCAAGAAGCTGGCGTCTCCTCCTGTGTATCCAGCCAGCTCCTACAGAGCAAACACACACCTCAGCGGACATGGACACTCTTTTTCTACTATAACACTGTAATATTGGGCAAGATAGGAAGAACAAATTGAGGCTGACAAATGTCTAAAAAAATGCCTTCATCGATAGAGAAAGCAGTGTTTCAGCAGAAGCCTTCATCAAAGATACAGCAGATCTTAGCAGATCCATCTCTTAGGATTTAAGATCTGTTGTTTCTATGTCATGTAACCCTGATAAAGGCTTTCTGCCAAAACACATTGGTTTTTCAATACCAATAAAGACATTGTTTTGGACATCCATCGGCCCCCTAGCAGCTGAAATTGTTCTTTCTTCCTAGATTTTTTTCAAGTCCATGCACCTTGTTTGTAAGGTGATGTAGTGCCAGTTTTGTTTTTCTTGTGGGACACTGGGCAAAGACACCAGTGTGCACACATACAGGCACACACATGCACACTAACCTGGTTGATCCTCAGTAAGGCACCTCTGCTGGGGAAGATGGCAGAATTCCTCGAATCGATTGACATGGTATGCTGGAAACAAAATCAACATCAGTACCGTTGGACTGGAGCAGTGGATAAGGAATGATCCAGGTATTAAATGCCTCCTGGATATCTGAGACGAGTATGGAAAGGAAAACAGATTTGTGAAGAGACATATAGACGATAGAAGAGGGATGAGACTGTACCGAGAGGGCAGATTTCAGCGAGTGTCCGCTCTCTTCTCGCACTGCGAAGGAGGCACTGCGGGCCAGGCAGCCCAGCTCCCTCCACACACCCTCCCACTTCAGCGTGTGGTTGGTCATCCCCAGGGGGAACTGCAGGAGGAGAGGAAGGTGACGATTTTAGTTGAAGAAAAAAAACGCAAAAAGTAGGAATTTCCCTGTTAGAATACACCTGGGACGACGTTTATCCAGGTATGGTTTCTCAACAGCAATTAACCAGGTCGGGTTCCTTGTGCACCCGCTGTATTTGGCGAATTCAAGCGATTCTGACTGTGATTTTGAGTTCAACATGGGTTCATCCCTTCCGAAAAGCAAAACAAATTCAGAGCACACACACACACACACACACACAGCCTCTTACGTTTAGCTCTGCTGACACTCCTCTGTCCGTCTCTTTCAAGGAGCTCCACGGGAACTGACCGGTGACTTTGTACATGTTGAGGGTGAGGCTGAAACAGAGGACACCACCGTTGACTGCGACCGTTACAATAACCCAGAAAGTGACAATTTGCATTCCTCTATAGATACCATCATTTACTTCTGACAAATGAAGGAGTGATCACAGAGGAGAAATGAGGTGAGGTGAACTTCTAAAGAAACGGTGACACTGGGGAAAAGGACAACCTAATTCTTGTCTTTTAAAACAGATGTAGCTGTTGTAAAAGTCCCGTGTTGCTGCACTACCGCTGCACCGTTACTCTAAATATGAGAGGGGTAGTATCGAGAATGTCATGTTTTGTCCTCTTTTCAGTCATCAAAGGGTGCATTGAATGGTCTGGCATATAGTAGTTTGAAAACATTTGCGTTGTGTGTCAGAAAATGTCAATTCAGTTCTATCCACAACAGAGGACAGCAGCAGGACAGACAGGTACCACTGTTGGTGATCTGCAGTGTTACTGATGCGCAGGGTTTCTGTCCGTACTTGCGTTCAAAGTGTCCAGGCTGCGGCTTGAAGAAGGACAGGCCGTACGAAGTCTCCTTGGTCCCGTAGGAGAACTGGAAGGTGAGTTTCTCAGCGCGACCGAACATGTTGGGCAGCTTCACACCCAGCACCTGGGAGACAAGAGGGAGAGGGTCACACACACACACACACACATCTGTCATATGTCAGCCTATATGACCTGTCTGAAACAAAACCGCCCTCCTGTAGACCAAAATAACACCTGTACTTTATGTCTCATTCAGTAAGGGAGGATGATCTGACAATATCTGAGAGGCGCTCTGTCCTGAGCACCTAATAAAAGGAGGAAAACGTTAAGTGGAAGTTGTCTGTATTTTGTGTTGTATTTTTAGTGTTAATTCTCTCACCATGCTGCCTTCGTTGTTGCCAACCATGGTGTTGTAGCTTCCTGTCAGCCTCTTAATCTCCGTCACCTCGAAAGTTACATCCAGACCGTTGGGCAAAGCGTCCACACCTGAGGAGGAGGAGCACATCGGGGTGAAGGCTTGTGTTTTGGTTATTTCTGATGTATTTTAAAGTTTATTCAGATCCCCGTAAACTGGTGCTGAGAGAAAAGCTATTCTTCTACAATACAATCACACATCAAAAGCAAAAATGAAATAAATACAACAAAAAAAAGAAGCGAGCATGCACACACACACACAAGAAATACAGAAATAAAGGAATGCCGTTATTCCCCTATCAAAGGGAACCCAAATACAACAACATGAAATGAAACATGAAATCAAATGAATCAACTGCTTGATAAAAATAAAGAACAACACAATGATAAAAGGATATACACACACACACACACACACACACACAGAGAGGTATGAATAAAGTCGAGTATTCCCCTATCAAAGAGAACCGAAATGCAACACAATGAAATCAAAATGAAATGAAAACAAAGAGATCAAGTGAATAAAACGTTGAGCAAAGCCAACCAGCTGTAAAATGTGAAATTAAAAATGCTTTTTGAGTGGCTTTTTGGATTCCAATTAATGACTTCTTTCCTCTTACATTTAAGCTAGGTTTCTATACTGGTGCTCATCCAAAGTAGCACAAGGGATATCATAGTTACATCAGATCCTGTGTGTTGGTGAGTGTTTTAGAGTAGAGAGAGTATGAATCATTTACCTTCAGACGTGTCGATGAGCACCTCCACCTCTTTGAAGATCCCCAGGCGGAGCAGCCTCTGTCTGGCGATGTGAGATTTCTTCATGACCTGAAGCCAAAACAGAAATAGAGCTCTTTAGTTTGTAATAAACCTCACAACTACCAGGCGGACTCATTCATGAATTAGACTGAGAATGCATGGTAAACTCCAATTCACTTCCTGGAGTTGGAGTGTGAGTGTGAAAGTCTCCCAGCTGTAAGGAAACAGAATGTGAACTGAATTGGAATGACTGGAAACAGAATTGATTCCATTAAATTCCACTTCTAAGAGAGTTTGTCTCGACTCGCTAAACATTATAAATCAAAACATTATGAATCAAATAAAAGACAGTTCAACAAATCAAATATATTCAATCATAATGTATGGATTATGATTACATGTTCTGCATCAAATACCAGCTGAAAGGCTCCTGTAATCTCAGATATGTGGTAAGAAAAAAACAAAAAACATGGAATTTCACAGAATTTCAACGAATTAAATTCTAACTTCATTAAATTCCAATTCAGTTCCAATCCTCAGCTGAAATGGAATTGATGAGTTCATTCATGAATTGACACAGACCTTTGATTTCTTGACTGGATTGGAGGATTTGGGTTGGTGTTCAGTGTGATGTACGTTTATAATTTCTGGTTAATATAGCTGTCCACAAAGCTGAAGATTAATCTTCACAGTTCACAAATATCGCAGCACATGAAATCCCACTGTCTACAATCCCAGTGTGTACACGTGTAGTCCCATGTACATTAGAGTAATATTTAGATTCCATACTTTTCCTAACTCTTTGTCCAATTCCAACACTTTTCATGACCTGTAAATTATCAGATCAGTTTTCTGTACACTTCCAGACTTTCCTGACCTACACAGGAACCCCGAGTCCTGGAACCCCGTGTCAACCCGTGGTTTACAATACTTACATCAATGAGGTTTTTTGCGTGGAAAACTTCAGAGATCTCATAGCCGAGCAGATCCTCTTTAGTTCGTCCCAGACCCTGGATGTTGACGTGTTGGACGACAACCTGTGCAGAAAAGAAATGTTATTTAGACACCGTTCACACCACCAACGTCTATATGTCTTCACATGGCTTTCCGGGCCTTGGATGGACCCGGTGGTGTGGTGGTGGTGTAACAGGAGGGCGTCCTGCAGCTGAACTGTGTTCCACTCCAGAATGAACTCACATCTTTGTTTTCGAGGATCTCCTGCTTGGCCTCCTGCTCCGGCTCTGGAATCTCGATCATGTCGTCAGGGTTGACTCCCAAGTCGCGGCCATGCATCGGGAGAGGATCCAGACTCTACACACGGCACAACGTTAACACAATCACATATAGCTTTATCATGACATTTTAAAAGGTGCAGCTGTCATGGGAGAGAAAGGGCAGGGAAGTGAGGGATGGGCGGGGCTTGGACTGAGGACACAGGAAGAGTCTGGTTTCCAGTGACCAGAGAAACCTGCCACACATCAGGAGATCTGGTGGCTCAGTCCAGATAAAGCAAGCCAAATGATGAGGCTGGCTAAGTGATGAATTAACAAAATAAAAGCCCTATCTGCTATTATAGGTATTACCAAATAACTGCACTAACAAATTAAAATCCAAATTGCACCGTTTTGACATGCACAGTTCAGAAGTACACTCATTTTCACCACTCATTTTTCCTTTTTGCCTGTCTCTTGTTCCAGTCTGAGGTGTGTCTGACAGTACATCGAGTACCAATGCTACTGCAGTCACACAATAGCATACAATACAGACTCGGCAGGGAGGTCAAGCTAAATTTCCACCGACAAGCCCGTTTATCAGGAAGAAACGTGGCTTACCTTGGCATGGACGGTCCCCATGGTGACGCCTCGGTCTTAAAAACCTATTTAATGCGTTTTAACTGCTCTGTACAACGCAGAAATTGATAAATGGCAACGACTAGCTTCTCCAGGACCAATCCCCCTTCAAGGGAGACGCCATGACAGTTGGTGAGGACTCATGCTGCGTTCAAGTGTTCCTCGTAAGCTCCGACTTCTCAGTTCTAAAGTACCATTAGCCCTTGCTGCGCACTCAAGAGGTTTTATAATAACAACAAAATTGGCATTGTAAGAAAGGCATTTTTGCCTTTAATTCATTTATTAGTCAAAAAATCTTGTATATTTAATTGTGTATTTTATTGCATGACAACTAAAACGTCATCAAAATTAAAATAGAAACATGCAACAATACGATTTATTTACATAAAATGCCAACTAATAACACACAATAATAAATACATGCCTTTTACCACCAGTTGTTGACACACAGCTTTTATATTCGTCGCCCACTAAACGTCACATCTCGGCCACTCGAGTGTCACATTTAGAAAATCCCGATTTTTCCCAGTCCCACTTTGTCGTATTTGAGCGTGTCTCTCCTCCTTACGATATTTTTTAACAACGCTTAAATGCAGCATGTTATCTTCTTTCTGTGACTGGCCAGAGATGAGCAAGTGTCAATAAAGTGGGCGGGGCCAAAGTCTTCCCTGATGTAACCATTGCCGTACTTCTTCCAGCAGATGGCAGTATTCGTGTTTTTTTTGCCAATTTCACCTCAAATCGACAATTTCAATCCACACTCGATTGAACCTGGCTCCTTCTGGAAGAGAGCTCATAAATTGCAGCTCTGTTTGGACCGAGCCGAGGCTTCCCGGCCAACTTTGCGTCTGCCTATAAGTTTGTGTTTGATTGCTGTTGCCTATAAAAGTTATTAAAAACGCTGTCAATAAAATTGCAACTAGACACAGCCTTATTAAATCGACCCTACGGGAAAAAAACCCCACCATGATTCACTGCGCAGCGTGGTGCCAGGAGCCGGCGATGCGTCAACGTTTGGCGACGTCCTTTTCACTGTCAAACTCTTTCTCTACGTCTTATATCTGTAGAAAGGTAAAGCTATTTATGGATCTGCATCAATAGTAGTACTTTATTCACTGAGCAGTGGTTCACAAGCTGTGGTCCGGGGACCTCCAGGGGTCCATGGTCGGGCCAAAATGAGGAACTGTTTAATTTAATTCAGTAGAAGTTAACACACTCAGAGAATGTATGAGGATGAGTGTTTTAATCATAGCTTTCAACAATCTCCCAAGTAAAGACAGCTGTATAATTCTGTATAAAATGATATATAACAACAACTCTTGTCTATTTGGGGGTCTTTGAAATTAAAAATAAGGTTTGGGGACCCTGGTCTGGAGCACTGAGACCATGCGGCTGCGCTCATCGCTCGTTAAATTCTCTCTCTCTCTCTCTCTCTCTCTCTCTCTCTCTCTCTCTCTCTCTCTCTCTCTCTCTCCAATATGTGCAAGCCAATCAGAGCGCGCGGAGCGGCTCCAGTCGGTCTTGCCGTGCGCCTCACACCGCCACTCCACCAAAACGGTCCTCTCTTATCAAAGAAACACACACACAACCCCCCAAAAAACTGCAATTCTCACACCGTTTCTTACCATGGGAAGTGCCTGTTTTTCCCGGGACGTTTGTTTGTTTATCCTCCTCATAAATACCTGTGGGGTGATGGGGAATGTCGGACTCGCAGGTAAGAGCTCCCCTTTCCTCTCTGTCTTGCTTTATTGTAAGCCATAAAACGCACTTTTTTTAAGGGCTTTAATGTTTAATGCCGGGTTAACCCTTTGCGCAAAAGAAACATACTAATCCTCTAGCACATTTTAGAAGGATGCTGTAGAAATATGACAGAAAAAACTCTAAGGAATATTATAGGAATATTACCATAGGGGATAAAAAATACCATAAAGTAGCATAATGTCAGTATTGAGGATCACAGACGCACTTTAAGTCTTTATAGGAATATTATAGTGACCTTATAATACTTTATGGTATTTTTTATCTTCTATGGTATTACTATAATACTCCTATCGTATCACTATAATATTATAGGGATATTACAGTGATACCATATGAGGTAAAAATTCCATAAAGTACCATAATGTCACTATAAACTAAGTACAAACACTCTGTATAGGAATATTATAGGGATTTTTGATCAAAACTGGACATTTTTGATATTTAAGTGATGAGTGATATTTGCAGTTTGGATCATAATCAACTTTATTATGTCAAACTCTTGGTAGAAAGGCAATTTAATGTCAATTTAGTCAGGATTGTCATGAATCTTAAATGAACAGACTTCCCTGTAACTTCTATTTATCAGTTTCCATTGAAAATCACAGCTTGATCTCCCAAGTTAACCCTTGATTTGCATTAGGGATGGGTGTTATTTCACCTTATATCTGTCTGTGGAAATAATGAGATGATTTACTTGAAGTGTGTGGTTTTTTTTTTACATGAGTGGAGTCTGCTGCATGGTGAGAGAGAGAGAGAGAGAGAGAGAGAGAGAGAGAGAGAGAGAGAGAGAGAGCATCTTGTCCAGAGGTGTCCATCTGGCCAGGGAGGGAGGGTGGGAGGTGGTGGGATTGGGGGGGTGCAGGAGGCCCCTCAAGGTCCCTGGAGGAGCAGGAGGGACCCAATATATCGACCAGTATTGTTCCCCTCCTCTCTCTGAATGGGCGAGAAGTCAATATTGAGACAGTCGGCCTCCGGAGCGTGTGGGCAGGGCTTTGTCAAAAACCATGAGGGTCTGAGGAAGCTGCTGCAGGTTTTTATTGTCCTCGCCGAATCCACCAAACGTTCTCTGGGCCTCCTCTGGTGAAGATCTGCTGTCTTTACGGTCAAAAAAATCACATTAAAAACTACTCCTGCATTCCCGGGCTCTCTGCATCAGCTCCCCCATAAAACAGTCAACTGACTTTACAGAAAAAATATTTATTGTAATTTCGTTTTATCGTTTATTTATTGCCTTTATATTGTTGAGCCGGGCGGAGGGCCAGGCGGCGGGGCTGGAGGAGCCCGGGAGGAAAGAAAGACAGACAGACAGACAGAGCGCTTCCAGCCAGGTTGCCTCACATGGGCTATTTATATTCTGATGAAAGCAGAGGGAGAGAGAGGAGCTGCTCAGTGAGGCAGCGTTTGTCGAATGATGGATTTGAGAGGAAAAAAAACCTAAAATATCTCGGTGTATGTCTCTCTTTCTCTCTCTCTCTGTCCCCCTCCCTGTGTGTGTGTGTGTGTGTGTATGAATGCTCTGTAATGAGCTGGCCCTCTGCCCCGGGATCCAGCCCCAGATGTGACCGGCTCTTCTATCAATAAGCTGATCAATTAGAGAGCCGCTACTCCCCCTGTTCTCTGCTGTCTGCTGCTGGACCTTGACTTAGAGCTTTCTGAAGCACAGAGATAGATCTATTTACCCCCCAATTCACTGTGATGCAGAAGGGGCTTGTGATTTATTTGTATTGCAGACACATTCGGTGAGGTTGTCCTCTGATTTGTTGAATTATTTGAAATGTAATTCAGTGATATTAAAGCTGCAGGGGGCAACTTCGCATGCCGGCGGCTCCAAATGGCAGAGAGAGGTAACGGTTTGAAAATTTTGAAATTCAATACCCAGAAATCCTGTGCGGTGAGGTCCGTAAACGTCACGCAGCAGCTCATGTTTACTGGTGTGTGATGCTTTATACCAAAGAAACCAAAGAGATGAGAGAGGAAAAGATCTAACGTTGGTGAGTCCAGCTTTCTCTGGACGGAGCGCTGCTCACTGTTTAGGAGACAGATTGGATTTCACTCTGAAGTTTGGATTACCTTGGAAGTTTTGGAATACCTGACACCAGAATTTAATTTGGGCAGATAGTGTGAATCTACAGTGTCTCATTAGGGGAGATGGTTTGTGATTTAGGCTGATAAGACATAAAAATCTTGCCGTTTGCAGCTTTAAATTGGACTATTTTCACGCCAAAAAATGACAAGGGTTCAGTGTTTCCCACAGAATGATGTTCTTGTCAGGGTGGAAAAGCCTCTGAAGCAGCATTTAGAGCATCATGGGACACTAAAAAACTCCACATTCAAACCCAGACCAATTTAGACAAATAGGGCGAATGTACGGCGTCTCATTTAAGGGAGATAGGACACTCTTCCTTTATTGCAGCCTCGCTTTGAGATTTAAGCAGACAAGATGGGTGTATTTTTTTACATTAAAATCTTACCTAGTTACAAGTTCAGTTACAAGTCACCCTGCTGTCTTGTTGACTCCTCCTAAGTGGCGTCTGTGTGTTTTGCAGATGCAGACGAGTGTTCGGAGGCCACCGACGACTGCCACATCGACGCCCTCTGCCAGAACACGCCCAAGTCCTTCAAGTGCATCTGCAAGCCGGGCTACAAGGGAGACGGCAAGCAGTGCGAAGGTGAGTCCCCACCCCACACCCCCCCACCCCTTCCTCCACCCCTTTAAAACCCCACCCATCCTCTCCTCTCCTCTCCTCTGCTCTTCACCCAGCGCTCCTTCACACCTCTTCTTCCCCTTCGTCGTTCTTCTTCTTCTCCCCGCTCTCTGAGATGCTCTCTCGGTGGTAATGGCGGGTTATACATACAGCTGTTTCACAACCCCCCCACCCCCACCTCCCCCCCCCCCCCACCCCCCACCTTTCACCCCCCCCCCCACAGGCTCTCCTAATTAACGGGGAGGAAGTGGACTGAGCGAGGGTGTTAGGGTGAGAGGGGGCAGCACCTGGCTGTGCGTTCACACCTCCGCTCACTTCTGCCTCAAAGCACACCACAGCTGGAGCCCGCCTCGCGCACGTATACCCCTCTCTCTCACACACACACACACACACACACACTTATTCACACACATGCGCACACACAGGTACATATAATAATCCTCTCACATGTACCGTACGCTCCGCTGCTCATAACGTGACAGATTGCCCTTATATAAATGATGCTGCAGTACGTTCACATTTCAGAAAACTTGGTAAGAATGAACCAAAAGTGCAAGGAAATAGGAGGCGGGGTTTATGATGCAACCTATAGAAGTGTTTTATGATATTCTTACACTGTTAAATATCATCAATATGTGAAGTTCAGTGTATTACAGGAGTTTTTTTGTGATGTAATTTACTTTTTGTTGGACCCACTTTCCCTCAACCTGCCTTGTCTACTTCTACTTCAGTTAGTGATTTACTACATTTCCCAGAATGCCTTTCGACAACCCCCAGAGAACGTGCGCGGACTTGTTCCATTCAGCTGTGGGTTATGTGTGTAGGAGAAGAGAGCGATAGTGATAGCATAGTAAGAGCAAGAGAAAGAAAAAAGTGAGTCACGCCCTTTACTCAAAACCCAACCTGTCTTGATGCTGCATTGCATTCTGGTCTATTGAGGCTACTCTCAGTGGAGAAACTGGTCTCTCTCCTCTTCTACGATGGATTTCTCCCTGTATGATTGTTGAACGTCTCTTGGTGCAAAATGGCGGCTCTAGAAAGAAGCCCTCGCTCTTTGATGCTGAGGGACTGACACCAAAACCTGATGTTTACTGTTGATGTTTTAGCTGCCGTCAAACTCCACTGTAGCTGTAGCAATGTTGGAAATATCTTGTGTTTTAGGGTGGATTTTTCCTTTAATCCAGGGATATCTGACACTTTCCCTGTTTGCTCAGCTGCATGTGCTCAAACACACACACACACACACACACTCACAAACACACACACACACACACACACAAAATGAGATGGGACTGTCATGTTATATATGTGTGGTCCTGTGTAGCTCAGTCAGTACAGCATGGCAGTAGCGCTGCAGGGTGAGGGGTTTGATTCTCATTGGGTCCTTGTATTTTGGATAAAAGCGTTTGCCAAATGGCACGATATGTTGTCGGGTGAAAACCTTATATTTCCAAAATATCTACTTTCCAGGCACTGAAAAAACAGCTTTGGTTTCAGCTTGATGACCGTGCATTTTATCAGTTTATCTAATTGGCTTTGAAAAGGTTTCAGTTTTCTCGGAGTATGAAATCGTTCAGTTGAAGTTAAAATATGAAAATGATTACCTGACCACTCCCTTCATCTAATGCATCAGGCTTTTTAGGTCCATAAACTCACACTTGGTCTGGCTGCTTCCAGAATATACAAATGTTCCTTCTCTACAGTAGACTCTCTAAATGAAATGTAACATTTCAGTAGTGCGGATATGCCAATATTCTACACTTATTGATTGTGAAAACTAAAATCCCGATATGCAATCCTACATGATTAATTGTGCAGCTCTGACATTCTGATGCTGCTCGATTTTGTCGTTTCTGGCCCCCATATGTGACTCATTACCCGCCGCTGGGGTGTATCACTCTAGTATCTGATGTTATGCTAAGCAGCGCTGCATGCTGGATAGGTTCAGACTGACAGACAGACACACAGTAGTCCTGGCGCAGGCCGGACCGGCCGTCCTGAATAATAACAGCTTCCATGTCCTCTGAGAGGAAACGGCAGAACGTTTCGACTTTTCAAGAATATGATCTTCCTTCCATAAACCAGCTGTCTGAGCAGACCTGCGCTGCCAGCCGCTTCTGATTACATCACCTTACTGAGTCCAGCTTGTGGATGCGTGTGTGTGTGTGTGTGAGTGTGTGTGTGTGTGTGTGTGTGTGTGTGTGAGTGTGTGTCTGCACATGAATGTGTTTTTGTCTGTGCTTGCATGCATGTGTGTGTGCTGTCCTCGGCATCTACGGAGCTTGACTGTCAACTGTGTTTTATTACATCACTGTTCTAGGTCCAACAATTGGATGTGCGTGTGTGTGTGTGTGTGTGTGTGTGTGTGTGTGTGTGTGTGTGTGTGTGTGTGTGTGCGCTCTCTGCCTGCGTTAAGCATGGTTTTATCCTCACAGCCCACATCTTTCTTCCTTGTGCCTCCCGACTGTACGCTGAAATCTATCGAACTCCCCGTTGACGAGGCAACAGCTAGTGACAGGGACGCCAAATGAAGACGGATGGTGGATGGGAGTTGACCTTTGACCCCGGTGATTAGATATGGGTGCTGTAATTGGCCGGCTGTGTTTTCCATCAACAGGCATTACAGGCCGGTCTGCCGGCCAGCGCCATTAGCGGCTCTGCTATTCCTGGAAGCACCTGGAAGCAGCAGAGCCTTTGTGTCCCTTTCTCCATCTCAGAGGGTTTCTCTGCCTCGTTAGTATCAGCATCTATTAGGGATTATTAGGGATTATTCAACAGTCAAGTACCACATACAATATAGGCTATATAGGTGCTGTGAAAAGGCTTTGGTTTGTAAGGCTAGAATGTTATAATATAGCATTAGAGTAATAATCTGTGACATTTTCATATAAATAAATGTCTGTTTTGTTCCTCTCTATCGCCAATTGCTATAACACAGCAGTGATTTTTCTAAACAGCCGGTGTCTAGTAGCTCTTTCCCAGGAAAAATCCTCTGATGCACAGGAAGTGATGCGTTTTAAGTTTCCGGTTTGTTTGGAATAAACAGAAGAAGAAAAACTGAGTAGTTAGCATGAGCAGCGATAGCCGCCATGGCTGAACAGACAGAGGAAAGAGAAACTCAAACTGCATCAACAGAAAATCCAAGAGAAAAAGATGTCACAGTCCCGCCCACACTGTTTGATTGACAGGTGATCTCTGGGAAGAGCAGTGCAGAAACACCACAGCGGTGAGCGCTGAGCACCAAAGATGTCGCCCAAAAAACAAACAAACATGGATTTTACAGATTAGCACTTTAATGACAGGCTCAGGCAGGCTAACTGGGGCCTGTGTGGCTCCACATTCACAAAACTCGGGCTCTTGTGCTTTTGTAACGGCTGGGTTTCGAGCCCCGGTGACCAAGGGAGACGACCTGTGCTCTTTTATAGCCCAGTGAAGGCCGTCCCGCTAGCTGCTGCTACACCTCCACACTACAAATTAGCAGCTCGCAGGCTGCTTTGTCCTGCCAGGAACCGGCTCCTCGCAGGATTCAACAGGATCACATCCCAGACAGAGCGACCTGCTGGCTCTCACACTCATAAAGGAAGATGGAGATGCGGATGCCTTCCCTCGTTTTTTTTTGCTCTGCGTCTCCTGGTTTTTGTCAGGCTCGTGTCCTCCTCAGAAGTCATTTTCTCAGGCGAATCCGCTGCTCAGAAAGCTGCTCGCCTCTGAAATCTGATCTGGCGTTTATGAACGCTGCCCTCTCTGTAGATTTTTCCACGAGCTGATATTGCTCGCTCGTTATGGAAAAATGTGAACTTTTATCCCCGTGCTGTCAAATGAAGAATGAGAGAATGTGGGAGGAGCAGAGCGCGTTGTGTATCATTCAAACCAGCATTACAGCACATGTGCTAGTGTGTGTGTGTGTGTGTGTGTGTGTGTGTGTGTGTGCAGAACGGTGCCAGACAGCAAGAGTTGAATCCCTGTTTAGAGAAAGATCTGGCAAAGCGTTCTGACTGACTGTTGATAGAGTATTGTGCACTTGTTTACCAAACTGGGAGCTGGGATTGGGAATTCATTCAAAGGAATTTAATATGATGAATCACTGTGAATCGAAGGGACTTTGTTGTTTTTTCAGTGTTCTGGGCAGGAAGACTCCATCAGCAGGAGACTATAGATGGGATGTGTGTTGCAGAAACATGTCGTAACATTTTTAAGTTATTTGATCTAATATTGAGTCCTAAATCTCCTAAATCCCTCTCCAAAATACAGTTTTACTTGATGCTGTGATTTCCTTGAATCAAAGGCCATTATGTTGAAAGTGGTGATTTCTCTGATCTGCTTTATGTCAAGATATTGTAAAGAATTCAAAGTAAAGTAAAAGTGCATTGGAGAAGTGAATGTGAAGAGGTTCATGAGTTTCATTCATCAGAGTGACTCCTATGCTTACTAATGGTTGTATTCCAAATTTCTGTTTGGCAAAACTCAGATTTTGAGACTAGTAGAATAAGATTAAAATAGACATTTTCCACAGTGTGTGATCCTCCAGAGGGATGAGCCGAGCAGACTGGCTGGTTGCCACAGAGTTGTCAGCGGCCTGTGAAAGGCTCCTTGTGTTTACTCAGCATTTGTCACTTGCAGGCTAATTGATTGGTTTTCATTGGTGCTGTCCATTGCACTGAATAGGAGCCTCTTCTCCTCCCTCTCATTATGGGGTGTGTTTTAACACCCAAACTTGCCCATGCCATCCATCGCCGTGTGTGTGTGAGTGTGTGTGTGTGTGTGTGTCCCAAGTCTCAATTTTGGGCTTATGTCCTTGTAGAGAAGCAACTACTCTAGTGTGAAGGAACGGGAGAGAGACTTAAAGGTAAAATCCATCTTAAAACAAACACTGTTAAAAAACAGCTATTGGTGATGTACTTTTACCCATTTTTTTGTTTAGTGGTGTATTTTTCTTATTCCAGTGGCTAACTGGCCAAATGTAGACGACGTGACTTCATGTCAAGAGATTTCTAGAAAATGTTTCAGCGATCATCAGCGGTAAACCCTCAGCATCAAAGAGCGAGGGCTTCTTTCTAGAGCCGCCATTTTGCACCAAGAGACGTTCAACAATCATACAGGGAGAAACCCATCGTAGAAGAGGAGAGAGACCAGTTTCTCCACTGACAGGAGCAGAAAATAGAGTAAGGGACGCAATACTTTCTCTCGACTGGAAAAACTCAATCCCTTGCTGTCACTATGAGGCGACTTTCCTTGGAAACATGTTGACAACACTGCTGTGCTGTCACTGTTTCTCCCTCCACATGCATGTAGGCCCACAGCTGAATGCAAGACGTTCATGCCCATTCTCCGGGGGGGTTGTTGAAAGGCATTCTGGGAAATGTAGGAAATAAATAACCAAAGTGGAAGCTGGTGAGGCAGGTTGAGGGAAAGTGGGTACACCAAAAAAAAAAGTAAATCACAAAATAACTTGTGGAATACATTGAACATCACAGAAGTGATTTTGTTACAAAAAAAAAAAACTATATGTCAGTGTGCAGGATTTACTGAGTTTGAGTGTGATGAAAGATTTTCACCAATATTGTACTTGATTCATGAACCAGAGATTACCTGCAGCTCTAAAACACCTTGTTCACAAATCCATTCTGAACACTCCTCTCTCTTAAGCAATTAACTGCAGCCTCTGTGATTTGGAAATTGCAGAAGTTCATATTGCGATTTCAATGTTTTTTTTTCGATTTGTTCAGCCTCTAGTAGCAAGAATACTGGCAGCTTGAGACTTGCTTGTCTCCTAGCTGCAGCGACGAACACCTGACCTGCTTTACAGAGAGAGAGAGACAGAGAGAGAGGGATGGAGAGAGAGAGAGAGAGAGAGAGAGAGAGAGAGAGAGAGAGGAAGGGCACCTCATGGGAAGAATAGATGGCGAGGGAGACAGCGCAGGCAGGAGGGCGTGAGGGAGAAGTGGCAGACAATTACTAGGCCATTGTCTGCCTGGCGTCTGCATCTCCGTCATCAGTCAGCCGCTCTCCTCACTGGCTGGCCTCAGCATCGCCCTGCTGCCGACACACACACACACACACACACACACACGCACACAATCAACCCCCCGACACACACCCACCCACCTCCCTCTCTCCTCGCTCTCTCTCTCTCTCTCTCTCTCTCTCTCTCTCTTCCTTGTACACACTCAGACTCGGTGGAGCAGGTCAGATTCATTGAGGCTTTATATAGACGCAGTTAAATCATGCAACGTCTCCAGTCTGGCTCCTCTGCCAGATGAAGACACACACTGCGTCCAAACAGAGAAAATTCCCTCCAGCTCAGCATCGACTTTACCTTTCACACACCTGACATTACGTTTTGCATGCGTTTTCTGTGTCTTTATATCGATACGCACATGCAAAACACTGATTTTCAAACATCCCTCAAACACATATCCTTGCATATACTCCTCTCTCTTTGTCCCTCTCCATCTTTCTTTCTTTCTGTGTGTGTGTGTGTGTCGGTTTCTTAGCTACTTAGTTTAAAACAACACTCAAAGAGAAAATCCCCGCTAATGTTTGGCCTTGACTTTAAAAAGCAGGCGGTTGCTTTGCGGCCATGCTCCTCTCTGACGGGCTAATGGAATGTGACACGGTGTAGTTTAAAAATGATAATATTTGGATTGTTTCTGGTTTTGCCCTGTCATACAACCTCTTGAATAAGCACACATGGTTGTTATTTCGGGAGAAGGTAGAGTGGAAATGGTAAAAGAAGTCTGCTGAGACTCTTTTCTCTCCTTTCAGAGATAATCTGAGACTTTTGTCACGCGCTCTTACTGCGGAGATTTGGCTGTCAGTCAGTAATGCAGAATTTATCCTCCATATAATACAGTTAATGCTACAGATGTGGACAGATGTGAAGTCAGACTTATTACTGCAGGCTTGCAGAACGGCTGCTGCACTTTCACTGCATCACCAAGAGGAACTGTTTGGAAAAATGTTTCTTTTAAACTGTGAGAGTGAAACAAGGATAAGGAAGAACACTGCAGAAAAATCTCCATCTTAACAAGTCATTTAGTCTATTATTGAGTCCTAAAATTGTAATTTTCTTAAAACAAGTGAAAAAATCTGCCAGTGGTGTTAGATAATTTCACTTGTTTCCAATGCAAATCAACTTGTTTCAGGAATTTTGTAGAATCAAGTGTCATTTTCTTGATAGTAGTGCAGTGATCTGCCTTATTCTGACTTCTAATTTCTAGAAAATTCCTGAAACAAGTGAAACTGCTCTGGAAACAAGTGGAGTTATCTCTCCTCACTGGCAGAATTTTTCTCTTGGTTTAAGAAAAATAAGATTTGAAGGCTGAATATGAGACTAAATGACTCGTTAAGATGGATGTTTTTTGCAGTGAATAAAAGGAATAGCCTCGTCACCAGATGGTTGAGAGTTTTGATTTACAATATGTAAATTTGATTCTACTGTATTAGAAAGAATTGCCGGTAGCACTGTGTTTAACGCAGGATAGATGCAGGATAAATGCAGGTTAAATGCATGAAGGAGGACTTCTGCAATGGCTGCCACTGTATGTACAAGCCAATTAGAGTGTGATAAGTCTCAGTTTACATACATGAAAGTAGTGTCATAGGTCTGCATTTCAGTCTCATAATCTCTAAATCTGGCTCTCTCAAAGAAAAATTGTCTCCTTTAAATTAGATTAGATTTAATCAGGTTAAATGCCCATAACAGGGTGTCTGCATGTCTTTAATTGATTTATATACTTTTAAATGTCTTAAATACAGTTAAATAAAGTCTTTAAATCTTGTAGATATCGTAAAAATGTCCTACGCTGCTACTTTTCTAGCGAGGTTTCACCAATTTTGATATGTCTCCTTCACCGAGTATATTCCGATTTCACTTTTCATGTCGATTTTTGTGGAGAAAATGGTCTTAAAAGTCTAAATTCTAACTTTCTAACTGGCATTAACGGTCTTGAATTTGGCCTGCTGAAACCTGCAGACACCCTGCGTGGGATGGAAGCGGCATACCTCGCCCCTCCTCCCCCCCTCCCCTCCTCCCCTCCCCTCCCTCCCCTCCGGCGGGGGCGCGGGGCCGTCAATGAAGGTGCCTAATTCACTTGATGAGATGTGGAGCATAAACATTTCCCCGCCAATTAGAAAACGTGCGCATGTGAGCGGAAGCGGCGGGCAGTCAGAAGCTGTCGGGGCGCCGCCGTCAGATGTCAACAACAGCTCCGGGGCAGGAAGTGGCACCGACCCTGCCAGGCACCTTCCTCCTCCCTCGTCATCCTCTCCCACCTCCCTCCTCTCTCTCTCTCGCTCTCTCTCTCTCACACACACACACACTTCAGACTCCTTTTTCTCTCTCTCTCTCCATCATCTCCAGGTTTGTCCTTCTGTGCTTTCACTCTGCATGCTGATCACTTGAATCCCAGAATCCTTTGGCTCGACCCGCACTGCAAATAGGTGCTTGTTTTTAAAACTAGGGTTCAACTGATATGGGTTTTTGAAGGCTGATACCAATAGGTGATATTTTGACCATTTCCCATGCCAAAAAATTACAAGTATTCAGTGTTTCTCGATGAATTTTCTTCTTGTCAGGGTGGAAAAGCCTCAAAAACAGCAGTTAGACCATCATGGGACACTAAAACTCTCCACTGAATTCAACTCTTTTAGGGTTAAGAGGGAGACCCACCCCACCTATTCAATGGTAGGGGAAACTCTGGGATGCATTAAGCTTTTAATTGAAGGGTTAATTTACATAAAAACATAATGAAACAATTAAATGAATAACTAAAACACGCAAAGGAAATAAGATTTCATTGCTTTCAGACTGTTTTTATGTAGCTGTGGTCAGGGAGGAGCCTCCATCATATCAGCAGTGGATGGCATGACGGTCCAATATCCAATATTTTAAATAAGGCCAATATCAGCAAAGCAATATATCGGTCTAATTCCATTTTATACAACCTCTCAGCTGTTTTTTTCCTCTACAATAGTTATTAGCGTGCCATTGGGATCAGTTTTCACGCTCAAAATGTGTGCAAACTGATGCGACGCAGATGCGATCCCTGAGTGTGAACCATGCTTCAGGTCTGAGGCAGGTGTGAGTCTCAGCCCTCTCTCTCTCTCTCTCTCTCCTGTTAGCGGCTCTGCTCGCTCGCCCCGCTCCCCCGCCTGCAGCCCCGCTCCGCCGCTGCCTGTTTGAAGCGATTAAAGCGCCAATTAATCACCCGCTGCTTTCCCCTCACCCTCAGCGCCGAGCCCCTCTCCCCTCTCCCCCTCGCGCTCTTTCACTTTTACTCTCTACCTTTTTATTCTCCGACGCTGACAGATGAAAAGCGGAGCTCATGGGAGGTGCCGCGCCGCGCCGAGCCACGCTGTCCGGCAGGGCCGCAAAGCGTCCAAACAGTCATTACCCGAACGCCCTCCCGCTCCAGCTCGCCCTAATTGGTTGCAAATGCCTGTGGGATGAGCCGCTGATGGCAGCGAGGGGTTTGTGTACACCAACGCTCTTTAAAGCACCATCCAGTGTGATTGGATTGACTGATTTGTTACGTTTTCCATTCATTTAATGTGAATTCTGACTGCTTCTACATGCAGACGCCACAATTAACAATATTTCTTAACTAGTTTTGCCAAACCTCTCAGGCTCATTCGCCCTCATTCAATTCGGCAAACGGCATAGAAAACAACTGGAGACTTCTAATTCGGTCGGTAAAGGTAATCTGTTTTGCAAAGTTGCATCAGGCTATAAACTTTTACATTTTAAAAATAAGTTCTGTTCACTGTAAGATGTACGTTTCATATTAAAGGAATAGTTCACCCATAAATGAAAATTCTGTCATCATCTACTCACCCTCATGCCAGTTGAAACACAGGTGAGGTTTGTCCATATAACACACAGGGAGGCTGCCAGCACGACTCCATAGCAGCCTTCTCCAAAACAGCTGAAGTCAGTGGGGACCAGTTCTTCAGAGTTCCAAAAAGACCTACAGTATATTTACACCATAATTTAGTACAAATCTTAACTACAGCTGATTGATTTGCAACAAAAAATGGTGTATAGGTCTTTCTATTCACAGTGTGATTGTTTGGCTTTTTGTTTTGGAACTCTAAAGAACGGGTCCCCATTGACTTCAGTTGTTTTGGAGAAGGCTGCTACGAAGTTGTCCTGGCAACCTCCCTGTGTGTTAAATGGACTAACAAATTTCACCTGTGTTTCATTTGGCATGAGGGTGAGTAGTTAATTTTTGGGTGAACTATTCCTTTAATGCGCGCATTCGGGAACATCACGAAAACTTCCGGTTTTGGCTTGTAAAGAAACAGCAAAACTTTCAGGTTCACTATGTATCCGATTTCCACTTTTTCCTCTCAACCAATGGCTAACATTTTCTGCGGTTAAGTTAGGACCCGCCTTCTGTCAATCAAAATCCAGGGAAAGACACTTCCACCAGCTACTGTCTGTAAAATGAAAACAAAATTAAATTAAAGCTAGATTTTACTTTAATTTGCCTCCTTCTTTTCTGGGGGTAACTTATTTGTTTGTCACGCATTTGTTTTAAAGTATTTACTTGTGGGAAAAGCATTAGAAGACGATGTACAGTGATGTAAAACAGTGAGGGAGTGCAGGGAACCAGCAGAGAACCTGAATGGTCCTTTAAGGCAGAGGAGGCAGAGAGTTCCTTTGTCAGTGTGGGAGAGAGAGAGCAAACAAACAGAGAATTAAAACGCGTCAGTGTACGCCGGCTTGTGTAATTGGCTCTCGGTAAACACGGCACATCTCCGTCTCCGCGGTGTTCGGCGGTGAAGAAGTTCATTTGGCTTTCGTCTCGGGGTTTTTTCCGACCGAGTGGAACCTCTCAGACGGAGATCTTTTCATGTCCGTCTGCTCCCGGACTCTTCAGAGTGAGACGGACCGGAGCCAGAAACACTGCAGCAAACTTCTGCTGATCAGCCGAGAGGAAATGTTTTGTGGACAGAAGGTCTCTGTGAAGAGCGCTGTGAATGTGTGTGTGTGTGTGTGTGTGTGTGTGCATACTGGCATGTGTTCTTGTGTCTATGTGTTTCAGTGTGTGTGTGTATTTATGTGCGGGTGTGTGTATGTTTGCATGTATGCATTTGCATTTCTTGTGTCTGTGTGCATGCTTGTGTGTGTGTGTCCTTAGGTGTGTGTGTGTGTGTGTGTGTGTGTGTGTATGAGTGAGAGTGTGTGTTCAAGTGTGTTCTTGTGTGTGTGTGTGTGTGTGTGTGTACAGTATGTGTGTTTGTGCACGCTTGCATGTGTTCTTATGTCAATGTGTGTGAGTGTGCGTCTGTGTGTCCTTGCGTGAGTGTGTGTGTGTGTCTGTGTGTGTGTGTGTGTGTGTGTGTGTGTGTGTGTGTGTCCAGGTCTGGGTTATGTCCACACACAGGATGTGGAGGCTGAGCGCTGTGCCTGTCTGTCTGTGTGTGTGTGTGTGTGTGTGTGTGTCGCCCACCGCTGCTCAGTGCCAGCGTCTCATTCCTTCATGGAGCCATCAGCCTCCACCCATCCATCAAACCTGGCAACCTGAATCTCTGACAGTTTTCCACCCAGTTTCCCAACAAGTCCTGCTGTCCAGACTGGGGACAGACCGACACATCAGGCCGATATTGACCTTTTTTGTCAGCGTCGTCCACTGCGGATACAATATACCTAAAGATTCATCTGTACATCTGCATTATTCTGCTGCTGTCCACATTTTTGAGTGTGAAAACGTATCCAAATGGCACACTATCAAAATGTGTCCAGTACAATGTATATTTCTGTAGTAACTGAAAAACAAAAATAATACACCTATTTATAATTCATAACTAACACTAAAAGCATGATGGGTACAGCTTGTTCATTGTTGTCCGATGAAGGAACCCTCATATTACTTGATATTTTGTGGGAGGAAAACATTCAAAAACAGCTGAGAGTTTGTGTGAAAGCGATGTTGCTTCGCCAATATTGTTTTTCTTTTAAATACCAGATATCGGCCAGATATCGGTTCCTCCCTGACCACAACTACATAAAAACAGTCTGTAAAACCTGCAATGAAATTTTTGTTTCTTTGCACACTTTATGTATTTGTTTGATTGTTCAATAATGTTTCTTGTAAATCAATTCTTCATTTAAAGGCAGAAATGTATCTCAGAGTTTCCCTACTATTGAATAAGTGTGATGGGTCAACCTGCCTTAAAGAGCTGCTGACAATAAACTAATTTTGTTAGCATTGGTTTCAGTGGAGAGTTTTAGTGTCCCATGATGGACTAAATGCTGTTTCAGAGGCTTTTCCACCCTGACAAGAAGAAAATCCTGGGAGAAACATGGAGTACTTGCATTATTTGGCATGAAAATGGTCAAATTTAAAGATACTGAATATGGGCACAAAATAACCTCATATCAGTCGGACCTTAGTCCAAACTGTCAGACAGACAGACAGACAGACAGACAGACAGACAGTCAGACTGACAGACTGACAGACACACAGACAGACAGACAGACAGACAGACAGACAGACAGACAGACAGACACACAGACAGACAGACAGACAGACAGACAGACAGACAGTCAGACTGACAGACAGGTAGGCGGACGAGATGCACACTGACACACAGCAGTGATGAAGAGTCAAACGAGAGGAGGCAGAGAGACAGACAGACAGACAGACAGACAGACAGAGAGGCTGGGAGGGAGACAGGAAGAGAGAGCGAGGGTGGGATGTGGCCAGACAGCGGACTGAAACGCCAGCGGTCAAACCGACATCGTATTCATCACGCTGACATCGGATTTGGCGCGGGGAAGTGAAAGAGGAGTCCGCAGATAGATCCAGCAGAGCAGAGCGGAGCGGAGCGGGGCGCCTGCTGGGAACCGAGAAAACAGATACCTGAACTGTGTCTTCCTGCAGGAGGAGGAGGAGGAGGAGGAGGAAGAGGAGGAGGAGGGAGAGGGGGAAGAGGAGGAGGAGGAAGAGGAGGATGTGGGTTGGGGTCTTCCTCCCTCGCTGCCTGGCGGATCTCCTGCTGTTCACACGGAGGGGGGGGACTGTTTGTTTAAGTGGCTCCGCATGGCAACCGCTTGTGAGTGGCTGCTGTGAAAGCCTCCGCTGGCTCAGCAAACACCGGCTGACACTCTCCTTACCCCCCCCCCACCCCCCCCTCCACCCTCCACCCTCCTCCACCCCCCCTCCACCTACACCCACCCACCTCTCCCTCATGTCCCCCTTCACTGTAAACCTGGTGTGAGATGTCAGATGCAGGACTCTCTTCCTTCTTCCTTCTTCCCTCCCTTCGTGTCATTTGTCATTTCTTTCTCCTACAACTCAGTGACATTCTGACATAATATAATGATATTGAGAGCACTGATGACAGGCTGAAGCGTTCGCACTTCACTTATCACTTTTTACACCATGTCACATTAAAAGTCCCTTTTTTTTTACACTATCTCAGCTTCTTAAAGGAGAATACCGGTGTCATTTAGGGTTTTATCCTTTATGTTTATGTCTAGTTTTCATTTCCCCCAATCATTTTGCAATGCATGCTGTATGTAATTAGATTTTTTAACATTTACGGTGTCAAACCTAGCTTGAAATGAACAAAGACGCCCTAAATAAAAAGACATGGATGTGACAATAAAGTGTTTCTGAGGGATTATTTCCTGGAGGAGACTGGCAGCGCTGAGATGAAAACACTCAACTCAGCATAATGAAATAAGGAGAAAACAGAAAAGTTTGACCAAACCAAATGAAGACTTCATGTTTTCTGTGATGGATTCTCTCGCTCCAACTTCTGTGGAAGATGTTTTTTATACTGGACAAGAATGAATGGCAGCAAACTTCTGAAGAGAGGAAAACGAGCGCTGATATCTCCAACTATGCTGACTGTGTGCAGACAAACCAGGAAGAATATAGAGATGATTTGCACAACACCTGTCTTATCCTTTAAATCTCCCTCTATCCCAGTAACTTAGGTGCCTTCCTCCCGCTTCCTTCCTTCCCTCGCATCTCAATCAGTGACTTTCAAAACATTAAATCTTCTCTCCCCTCTTCCTCTTTCAGACATGGATGAGTGTGAGAACGACTACAACGGCGGCTGCGTCCACGAATGCATCAACATACCAGGAAACTACAGATGCACCTGCTACGACGGCTTCATGCTGGCACACGACGGACACAACTGTCTGGGTACCGACTCTCTTTCTTCCTCTGTGTGTGTGTGTGTGTGTGTGTGTGTGTGTGTTTAACAGGGTTCCCACACTCACTTGGACATCAAGTTCAAAGACTTTCAAGGTAAAAAATTGTCATAGAGGCCTCATTTTATTTACTCCTGATCTAGTCAAGTCAAGAAATCCTGGTGAAATTAATAATTTTAATTCAAACTGCTGTTATCAACACAAAGGAGAGAGAAAGCTGAGGCATATTAGTGAATTTGGATGCTGTATTTTAATTAAAAAATCCAGTATTTTCAAGGCTATCCATTCATTTTCCAAAACTTTTAAGGCCTTGCCGAAATCCACAAACTTTCAAGGATTTTCCAGGACTGTGAGAAGCCTGTTTTAAGTGTGTTTGTGTGTATCTGAGTGTGTCTGTTTATCTGTTTATCTAAGTACGTGTGTATCTGTCCTTGCTTGTGCATTAGTGAGTGTGCTTCTGTGTGTGTGAGTGCGTGGGTGTATGCATGTGTGTGTGTGTGTGTGTGTGTGCGTGTCCTTGCATGAGTGTGTGTGTGCATCTGTCTAAGTATGTGATCGTGCGTTGATGTGTGTCTAAGTGAGTGTGTGTAAGAGTGTGTGTTTCTCTCTCTCTGTCTCTTCCCCCTCCCCTCTCTCTCGCTCTCTCTCTCTCTCGCTCTCTCTCCCCCTCTGTCTCTCTTTCTCTTCCTCCCCCTCTCTCTCTCTCTCTCCCCGCCTCTGTCTCTCTTTCTCTTCCTCCCCCTCTCTCTCTCTCTCTCTCTCGCTCTCTCTCTCTCTCTCTCTATCCCTCTGTCTCTCTTTCTCTTCCTCCCCCTCTGTCTCTCTCGCTCTCTCTCTCTCTCTCTTTCTCTTCCTCCCCCTCTCTCTCTCTCGCTCTCTCTCTCTCTCTCCCTCTGTCTCTCTCTCTCTCCCTCTCTCTCTCTCTCCCTCTGTCTCTCTTTCTCTTCCTCCCTCTCTCTCTCTCTCTCCCCCTCTGTCTCTTTTTCTCTTCCTCCCTCTCTCTCTCTCTCTCTCTCTCTCTCTCTCCCCCTGTCTCTCTTTCTCTTCCTACCTCTCTCTCTCTCTCTCTTTCTCTTCCTCCCCCTCTCTCTCTCTCTTGCTCTCTCTCTCTCTTTCTCTTCCTCCCCCCCTCTCTCTCCCTGTCTCTCTTTCTCTTCCTCCCCACCTCTCTCTCTCTCTCGCTCTCTCTATCTCCCCCTCTGTCTCTCTTTCTCTTCCTCCCCCCCCTCTCCCTGTCTCTCTTTCTCTTCCTCCCCCTCTCTCTCGCTCTCTCTCTCTCTCTCCCTCCCCCTCTGTCCCTTTCTCTTCCTCCCCCCCTCTCTCTCTTTCTCTCGCTCTCTCTCTCTCTCTCCCCCCTCTGTCTCTCTTTCTCTCTTTCTCTTCCTCCTTTCTCTCTCCCCCCCCCTCTCTCCCCCTCTCTCTCTCTCTCTCTCCCCCTCCCCCCCCCCCTCTCTCTCTCTCTCTCTCTCTCTCCCCCTCTTCCTCTCTCTCTCTCTCTCTTTCTCTTCCTCCCCCTCTCTCTCCCTCTCTCTCTCTCTCTCTGTGTCTGTTAAGCCTGTCTGGCTCGGCTCTCTGTTCTCTGGAGAGTCACTCTGTCATCGGTTGGAGGGCTTCCATCCTCTCTGCAGTTTGTGTCGGTGTGCTTCTTGTGGGAGGTTGCAGATTCCTCTCCCAGCGATATCGCCTGCAGGTCGCTGGCCGGCCGGCCGCCGCTCTCTGCTTTATTACCCGCGGCCCCGGCCCATTTAGCCCCAGCGCTGCGCTATTGACTCAGCGTCAGCCAGACAAATGTTTTTCTGCTCTGCGCAACACGCAGCCTCATCCCCCTCGGTCCCCAGCCGCCGACCGACGAGAGCAAAATGATAATAAAAAAATCTGTCATGTTGGATGCCCCGTGTAACCCGAACGTCTTTGGTGAGAAATGTTTTGGCGCTTGTAAGTATTGTAGCTCATTCTCCGACCCTTTGGAGAGATTGAGTGGGAGCAGCAGCAGCGCAGAGTCAGTTTCAGGCAGTTGATTTTTGAGTTGTCCAGTGATTTTATTTTGTTTCCAGACCTATCAAGCTTATTTTGTGATCTGCACTGGCAGATAATCTTGCTGGTTTCTAAAAAATTCACTTGATACATGCCAATATGACTTCTTTCAAGAAATC
Source organism: Centroberyx gerrardi (assembly GCF_048128805.1). NCBI lineage: Eukaryota > Metazoa > Chordata > Actinopteri > Beryciformes > Berycidae > Centroberyx > Centroberyx gerrardi. The sequence continues at coordinate 19,106,843 of NC_136020.1, read as the reverse complement.
ATCATAAAACAGTGAAGAAAACAAGAAACTTTCTCCAAGACAATTTCACTTTCACCAAGTAAATGTCCTGAAACAAGTTACATTATCAGTCAAATTTGTTGAAACCGGTAAAATTATCTGCCAGTGCAGTGAGATGATTTCACAAAAATCATCCTAAAATAAGCTTGATAAGTCTGGAGACAAGATAAAATAACTTAAAGAATAAGGCTGGTGTTTTTTTAATGCATTGCTTACCGTCAACAAATCCTATGAAAATAACAAAATCAGTCTCATCCATGTAGCCGGTGCCCAATGAAGCCTCATGTCCCAGCAGCCATAGAACTCCATTGTATTAAAAAAAACTATTAAAAACACATCAAAGAGCCATGCCGTTGCTCTGGGCAACATATTTCATCATCGCGATGCACCGGGCCGGCCGACTTTTTCCTCAAACAACTTAATAAGGCGGCTGTAAACACTTTGCGATCTCAGGAAAGTAGTTCCGTAGCACCGAAAATAGTCCCCGGCGTAATGAAGAATTTGTTCCCATTTGAATTTGATTTGGTAATAACTACAACAGCCTGACTTTTCGTGGTAACAGTTAGCGATTTTTAAAATGTAAACTATGTCTTTGTGAGCTGTATTTCAAGGTTTTTAGCTTACAATTGGAGCCAATGACTTCCGGGTTGACGGCTAAAAACGATACGTGGGAAGTCAGAAAATAATCAGTAATCAGTAGTCAGCCTTATCCTTTAACAAGTCTGTCAGTTTTTGCAGTGTAGAAATGATCAAAGATGTTTAATGAAGAACTTGTTCAGTTTTAATTTAGTTTGAGTGGGTAAATTTAAAGTTATTCCTTTTTTAAAAATTCACCCTTTTTTCCAGGCAGTTTCAGACAAACTCCAGTGAACGCATCACAGCTGGACTTGATCCTGATTGGCTCTCCTCACTAAGTTTGCAGCATTTGACCTGGAAAGCCTCCACTCAGCAGGTTTACCTCATTTGAATTAGAGGAGCTGCTGCTGTCAGCCAATCAGGATCCAGTATTGTGATGACTTAGCCTTCAAATTCCTTCAATAAATACACTTTTAACTAAACTACATGTATTTGCAAAACATCATGAAGAGCCTTATTCTTATCCTGATCCATAAGAGATTTGAAAACAAAATCATAAAAACTGAATCATATGGCACCTTTAAATGATCTTCAGGTTGACTTTTCACTTCTCCCTTCAGTCATGTAAAGAAAGATGAATCCTAAGTGTGTTGCGTCAATATAACAATGGAATTTAATTTTCCATCACCCACTCACATCACATTAATGATGAGTTACATTTTACATTCAAAACATTTAGCTCTGATCCACTTAGAATGAGTGCAATGGAAGAATCAGCTGCAAGATCATCATCATAATAACAACCAATAGTAAACCAAGAGTGCAAAGGTCACAGTGATGATGCCCTGATAATATTCCTGTGTGAGAAGAGCTAGAGAGGAAAGAAAACAGCTAAGGAGAACGGTAGAAGGCGAGGAGTGGAGTAGAAGAGATATTTTGGAGGAGATTGGGGAGTCATGAGAGAAATTTACAGCACAGATTCAGTTAGCAGCTACAGACGACTACAGACAGCGTCTCATTTTTCATTTCAGCAGTATACTTACAGGTTTTCAGTGTTACTGCAGGCCGTCATATCAACATCTATTCAGCGTCTAAATGTTTGCTGGGAAACCTTAACTGAAATCTCCTCTGCTTACTCGTCCCGTTGCCCTAAAACATGACATTCAAATACCAGCCAACCAGTTTTGTTTCATTTGGCGATCAATATTTATGTTACTGGTAAATGTCATGAGGGAAAGTTATTAACTTCAAAATGAACAATCAACAAAGGAATAAATGTTTGCTGCGACTTTTTGCTTTTCGCTCTTTTGTTTTTTTGCTGCATAAATTATGAATATAAACAGATTAGTCATCTGTGCGCCAAACATTTATAGGATTTTTTTCCCCCTGCATTGAACCGGCACTTCACAGACTTATTTCTTGAAAATGAATAACTTTTATTGAACAACAAGGAGTTTACAGCATGCCAGTTTTCTGTTTGTGTTGTTTGGTGTCAGTGGAAATGTGTCTGATAGTGTTTTGAGTTGTTTATTTCCTCGGCTGGCTGTTTATTGGCTCTGAGTGTCTGCAGCTGTGTGCTGGTTGGTTAGCTTGGTGTGTCGCACTTTGTGTTGTGGTTATTTACCGCACCGCCTCAGTCATGTGACGGGTGTCATCACCTGACTGCAGCGGGGAGAGACGCTTTATTGGACGGCGCCTTAACGAGCCGCCGCTCGTTAAAACCCGGGATCAAACGAGGCAGTAAAGTGTGAAATCAGACGAGTGTGAAGGGAATCAAAACCAGTGAAGTCGACGCTTCGCTTTCTTTCTCTCCTTCTTTGTTTCTTCCTTTTTTTCCTTTTTTTCCCTCCTCCTGTCTTTCTTCCCTCTGTTGTTCCTTGTTTGTTTGTTTGTTGGTTGGTTTCTTTCCTTCTCTTTCCCTCCTTCTTTATTTTCTTATTTCCTTCTTTCTTTTGGCTTTCTTTGTTTGTTTCTTTCGTCCTTCTATCTTTCCTTTGTTCTTTCGTCCTTTGCTGCTTTCTTTCCTTCTGTCTTTTGTTCCTTCCTTCCCTTCCTCGTTCTTTTCCTCATTTCTTTCTTTCTTTCCTTCCTTCCCTCCTTCTTTCCCTCCTTCCTTCCTTTCTCTCCTTCATTCCAAGACAGCTTTCCTTCCTTCCTTATTGCTTTCCTTGTTTCTTTCTTTCCTTCCTTCGTCTTTCTTTCCTTCCTTCCTTCCTTCCTTCTTTCCTTCTATCCTTTGTCCCTTCTTTACTTTTTTATTTCCTTCCTTCCTTCTTTCCTTCCTTTCTTTGTTTCTTTATTTCTCTTTTTTCTTTCTGTTTCATCCTTTCCTTACCTCTGTGTTTCCCTCTTTCACTCCTTTCTTTCCTTTTTCCTTCCTTCCTCCCCTCCCTCTCTCCCTCCCTCCCTCCCTCTCTCTCTCTCTCTCTCTCTCTCTCTTGCTCTCTTTATTGAGTGTGTAATGTTGAGCTGGATGTGCTCCAGGCTGTTCTTCTTCTTCTCTCTATTTGACGTCTTTATAGTGGAACGTCTCAGATACAACAGACTGATGAAGGAGCAGAGGGCCGACGCTGTCTCACTGCTTCTTGTCTCTCTCTCTCTCTCTCTCTCTCTCTCTCTCTCTGTCTCTCTCTCTCTCTCACTCTCTCTCTGTCTCTATTTCTGTCTTTGTATTTTCCTCTCTCCCTCCATCTCTCTCCTTTTCTCCATGTCTGCCTCTCTCTCTGTTTCTATCTTTTTCTCAATTCAATTCAACTCAGTGATTGACCTCTCAGATGAAAAAGACCTGATGGGTGGTTTTCGGGTGCTGGATCTCAGTCTGGAGTTAAACCTCTGACTGACTGACAGACTGACAGGCAGAGTGTTTCTCTTGAAAGCTTTCAGACACATGTCAAACTTACGATGCGGTTGGTTGGTTTAACTTTAACTCGCCTGGCACAGCAGCAACCCCCGAAAGTGAACACAGCTAAACTGAGGGCTTCTCAAGTTTTCTCTTAAATTGTTTAGCATGTTTTCTCTGCTAGATATTAGATAATGTGTTTTTATGCAGTCTAGTGTATGGAAGCCCATTGAGGACATACAGTATATTCATACATTTTATTTAAGCAGTTTTCCCATGAGTTCATTTTCTGTGTTGTCTTGAGATATCGAGTTATGTCATTAACTCGAGATAACACATTTTGTTTTCCCAAGATAATGATAACATGATCTCTATCTACATTATCTGTAATAGCAGACATAATGCTATTTCAGCCTGTGCTAGGCCTTGATTAAAAAGAAATGATGCGGTGATCGATATACTCCTGTACATTTCTACACAGAATGATTGCATGTTTCCTGAAATCATTTTAAGAGCAAATTTTCTTATTATCTTGTGAAAATCTATTTTATAATCTCGGGAAAACAAAATATGTCTCAAGATAATGACCTAAATAACTTGAGAAAACAAAGAAAATTAACTCCTCAATGGGCTTCTGTACTAGTTTACAGTATGTACCAATAAGGGAGCTTATTGGAGCAAGTGGCAAGGTGTCACTAAGTCAAATTTGCAGCCCCCTTCTACTCAAGGACATGGATTTATTATAGGATTAATGTGATAATAATAGGGATGCACCGATACTGATACTAAAATGGAATATCGGTATCGGAGATTTTACCCAAGACTAAAATCTGATACCGAAAGCCATGAGTAACATGTAAGAAATAAAAGCAAACTGTCTTGATTTTATGCATTTGTGGCACATAGAAGCCTGTATTTCTCAAACAGTGGGAAAACAAGGATTTTATCTCAATAATTTTGTCCATTGACCCCAAACTAAGGAAGTAAGCCTGCACTGTTCAGTAAAAGTAATGGATCGGATCGGTACTCAGTATGAGCCGATACTTAAACTTTCATACTCGTAATCATTGAAAAAGTGGCATCGGTGCATCCCTAGATAATAATATACAAGAATAGACCATAGATTGAGGAATGGCGGTCCTCTGTATTGGATGAAGTTTACATCATAAGTGTTGTTGGTCTTGTGGTCTTTTGTGTGTTGTGTTTATAGATTTATATTTTCATCACCGCTACAGTTTGTGTTTAGATCTTAGGGAGGATCTGGACTGAGATCCAGCTATTCTAGAAAAGAGTTTGTTTACGTATCTGAAAGATTTTGAACTCACCACATGTATTTACTTTTTGATAACGGACATTTCACCCTGGTTCTGAATGTTTTAACACGTTACGTTGCTGTATGTGTATGTATATTTGTATATATTGCTACAAAGAGTATTGTAATACTTTCATCTGCTTCACAAATGATGTTTGTAAAGTTGTGGTAAACCCAGGCGTCAACTACTTCTGGAAACATTTACTTGAAAGTACAAAGAAGTTTTGGAAAACGGTCACACCGCCTAAACCGACCAGTTGTTGACTTTGTTCGGTTTTGGTATTCGCAAAGTGATTTTCTCGTTTTTGATCATTTATTTTGCTCAGTTCATGTTGGCTTCTTTGTTTTTGTATCTTGTTGAATTTTGTTCTCTTGTTTCTCGCAAGGCTCGCATTTCCAAATGCTGCACGTTCATTTTGGACAAAGTTCGCTTCCTGAAATCCATCAAGTCAGTATTTAAAAAAAAAAAAAAAACAGATGGTACCATCCTCAGAACACACAACCGCTTTGTAATCAAAGGTGTTGAGATGACTCATAACTTTAATAATAGCCCCGTAATGTGGCTTCCTCTCCTGCCAGCAATACGTCACTTTATTCCAAATGAGGGTTTTGGAATTAAATCCTTGAATTTCACATCGACCTTTGAAAAAACCTCATAAAAATAAGTAAAATAAAGGAGTGCTGCTGGCGGGGGGAAGGCGGCGAACAAAGGATGAGGTTGTATTTCAGGTATGATGCGCGTTACGTAGGAATCCGTCTATATTTAGCCCACTTTGAGAAGATATACGACGCGGCGGGTTGAGTAATGCGTTCCTGCGTCTTGACTCATGGATGCCGTAGCGTCAGCAGCCCCTCTGATGCTTTATGTTTACTGTCATCGCTGACTGTGGGGGTAAATAGCGGCCCGTGATGCATGGTAACCGTATAAACACAACTGCTAGGGAGTGACATGCAGGCCTATTGTCAGACCACAGTTTAGGCTGAGCTCTCCCAACCTTCGTCTTCGCGCTCCCCGTCAACAAGGACCTCAGTGTTTGTTATAATGTCTCACTCTCAAGTGTCTCATTCAGCAGGAGATTTACTGTATGGAGGAGGACACACGCTACACCACACACACACACACACACACACAGACTCTCCCTCTCCCTCTCTGCCTCTCTTGTCCCGTTTACATGCATACACGCAATTAGCATCGGCGGGCTGTGTACATTCACAGACAGAGCGCGCCCCGGCTCTTGTATGACGGCTTGTCATAACACGGTGCGTCAGCGCTGCGGCTCGAGTCAGCTGGGAAGCGGTTCAGAGACGCTGCAAATTGAAATCGTATGTCTCCCGCGACCCGCTAACTGCAACGGCTCTCCGCTTTCTGACTCATTAATCAGAGCTGTGAGTGTGAAGTCAGGCGCTGATAGTAGTTTTAGTTGTGCGAGACTGCGTGGGTGACAGCTTCTTCTGCCGCTATCAAAGATTTTATCCTCGAGACCCTGAAGTGCATTCTGGGTGAACTGTAGCCTCCAGGTCGCCGTCACAGCGTAACAACTCCATTTTGAAAACAACATTTTTGCTGACCAGCGTGTTTGTTTTCCCTCTGAAATGAAATTCACGCTCAATTTATGTCTTATTTTTCTCACATTCTTCCCGGCCGCCCCGTGCAAAACAATAAAGGCTTGGTGGCTTTTAACAGGCCTAAAGAATGATATCCAGAAACCTCAGGACCTTGTGGTGCTTTCAAAGGGGCATGGGATGAAAAACTACACTTTGGAAAATTGCAGAGGAGTAAAAAACAAAACAAAAAAAACAAAAAAAGCCGCTAGTCTGCGTGAGCGCAGGAAGTCGCTCCGTCGTCTCCCAGATGCGTTGTGTCAACAAGTTAGGGCACTAATTGGTTTAAGATTGCCTAATTGTCCTCTGATTAAAGAGCAGTCCCGTTCAGTTCCTCTCCTCCTTTTGATTTTGAACTCTTTATTTATTTTGTTTTGCCGTGGACACAGCTGGGCCCAATGTGTCGATCTCCCCGGTGCCCGACATGAGCGTCTGGCGCGCTCGCGTGAGTTTATTTTCCTTCCGACGCGTCCTTTTCATTCCGAGGCGAGATCTGAGAGGTGCCTCCGCCGCGGGGAGCCGGGGGGCCCGCAGCTGAGTCACACAGCGCCGAGGGCCGACCACGCCACATGTGACGGAGGAGGGGGGGGGGGGCGGGATAGTAGAGGGGGGAGAGAAGAGCGGATGAGCCTATAGCTTGACAAGCTCGCATGAAAGGGTTAAATCCACACATGCACTTTTCTTTATTTTTACTGTTTTCCACATTTTACAATAATAGTAAAGACATCAAAATTATGAAATAACACAAATGGAATTATGCAGCGACCAAAAAAAGTGTTAAACAAATCAAAACGTATATTTTCATCTTTTCTTCTTCTTTCATCTTATATTTTAGATTCTTTAAAGTAGCCGCCCTTTGCCTTGATGGAAAGACAAAGGCTTTTGGAAAGAAATTCAACAACTTCACAGTTTATATTTGTCTATATTTGTCAAATTTCAAGCATTTAAGCAGAAGCCTTTAGTTCAAAATGGCTTTAAGAGAATGAGAAACACAGAACATTCAATCAGGTGTGTCCAGACTTTTCACTGGTAGTGTGTTTCAATCCAAAATGAGACGGAAAAATTCGCACCTACTCTTAGAAAAATGGTTCATTACAAACCGCAGTATTATAAACAAAATCCTTTGTACGGCACCGTCCCCAGTCAGAAACATCTTTGTTTTTTTTTTACTTATTTTTATGGATTTTTCAGAGGTTGGTATGAACACAGACGATGATGCATTTAATTTTCAGGCTGGAGGGGAGAGAGAGAGAGAGCGAGAGAGAGAGAGAGAGAGAGAGAGAGAGAGAGAGACTAAAGCACATTATGAGTTACTGCTGAAATTATGAATCATCTCAAGACCTCTGCTTACAAAACAGTTATGTTTTTGAGGATAGGATCACCTGTGTTTTTGAAATATTACCTGGAGGAATTTCAGGTAGCAAAATCCGTTGTGTAATGAAACCACTTCACTTGTTTGCCTCTTCACTCTTAGGTTTTTCCTCTCCCCCCCCCCCTTCACCCACATCTCTCTCTCCCATTCCTCTCGTCACCTCCCTCGCTCTGCCTCCTTCCTCCTTCCAGCCTCCCCCCCACCCTCCACCCCCCCACCCCCCCACCCCCCACCCCCTCTTATGTGTCAAGCACATCCTCGTTGTGTCTAAACAAAAGTTTACGCAAGTTTACACAAGCACAATCAAACAAAACAGAGAGGCTCCGGTCGAAACTTGCAAAATGGCCCCGTTTGCCTGTGTTTATGAAGAAATGTTGGCAGAGATCAATTGAAGTTGGAGATGGCTGCTCTTTCTTTTCTCTCTCTCTCTCTCTCTCTCTCTCTCTCTCTCTCTCTCTCTCCCCTCCAGCCTGAAAATTAAATGCATCAGTCAAATTGATGACTACGGGAAAAAAAACAGCACAGAGTTCAGCGAGGACACCGTTGTAGATCAGCGCTAAAATGAAGTATGCTTGTAAATGAACTGGAGATTAGGGACACTGTATGAATCAAGAGGCAGAAAGATGAACAAGGTACAGTTTGACTGGAGGCTCTGTAAGCCGGATTCATGTTCAAAATGAGGCGAAACGACACGTCTGGAAAGTCAGGAACTTTATGGAAAAATAATTTGGTTGAAACCTGCACAAAAAAGTTTATGAAAGTATAGAAAAATATTCTTGTACTGTCCCGATATACAGATAAATACATATTTTCTGTTGTTTTAGACCCCTGTCATCTTGCATATCGTCACTGTCAGGTGAAAATCTTGTAACTCCAATTTTGGTAATTTTTATGTGTTAACTTAAATTGAAGTAATACATGTTCCTCTATTGGTTGAGAAAATTCTACAACCCTTGGGTTTAAGAAAGCATTTCAAAACCATTTCATAAACTCAAAAATGCCTGGTGGTCAAGCTCAAAACAAGGCTGTTCGTCATTCGTAGTTCCTGAAAAATTAACATTTTGGATATACAAAATTTTTACCCGACAAGCGTTTTTTTTTTTTTTTTACTGCAGAATAATCTTGGATATGGCATTGTTAGCAGGGACAGGACGAATATCTGCGTAAATCGGATTGAACATCAAAATCTTCAAATCAAATCAAGAAATGAAGGTCTGGAAAAAGTGCAAAAGGCATTTTGAAACTGAAACGGTGTAGAAACCCTGAGTTACGTAGACGCGCCTCCATCCAGGACTGTCTGAATGCAGAGGAACTGGAACCACTGGCTGCATTACAGTGGGATTTCTTGTTTCTTATTGGGGGGATTTGGATAGCTGAGATTACCCACAGCGCCACCGAAGTACGAGAGTTTCCAGGCGCGTGGTCTTCAAGAAGAAAACACCAACCAGGCACAAGACCTGAATGAGTGTGTTGGTGTTCACTGAAGCGGCGGTAGCGGGTGTTACAGAGGCAGAAGAGATGCGACAGACTCTTACCAGCTGTATCCCAGAAGCCCCTGCGGCACAGAGAGAGAGAGAGAGAGAGAAAGAGAGCTGAAGCTACAGTATCCGTTCATCTCTGCAGTGTCTTTATGTGTTTTTATGGCCTCCTTCCCTCTTAAATGAACTCAGTCTATGGGTTTGTAATGGGAGGAGCGGCAGCGCTGGCGCCTGTTTTGTTCCTCGTTTTTTTTAAGGTCCCTTTGGAGCCGATCTTCCTTTCTCCTTAAATCTACGTGCGGGACGCTTTAGTAAACAGCCGGAGAGGAGGAGCACTGCAAAAAAATCTCCATCTTAACAAGTCATTTAGTCTATTATTGAGTCCTAAAATCGTAATTTTCTTAAAATAAGTGAAAAAATCTGCAACAATTTACAATGCAAATCAACTTGTTTCAAGAATTTTGTAGAATCAAGTGTCACTTTCTTGATAGTAGTGCAGTGATTTTGCCTTGTTCTGACTTGTTTCAAGATACTGACACTCATTTCTAGAAAATTCATGAAAGAAGTGAAGCTGCACTGGAAACAAGTGGAGTTATCTCTCCTCACTGGCAGGATTCTTCTCTTGGTTTAAGGAAAATAAGATTTGAAGGCTGAATATGAGACTAAATGACTCGTTAAGATGGACTTTTTTTTGCAGTGAGGAGGAAAAAGTGGAGGAGAAAAGATGAGGGAAGAACAAAATAATGGTATTTTCTGTATGACTGGCTCTCTGACGAGGATGAAACAGATGAAAAAGGAGGCTCAGTGGAAATAGAGCATAGATTAAATAAACCACGCACAGCATAAAGACCGCTCTTTTCCTCCTCCTCCTCCTCCTCCTCCTCCTCCTCCTCCTCCTCCTCCTTTCTCCCGCCTGGGTTAACATGATAGTAAAGCGTTCCCTCTCTCTCCACACGCTGTTAACAAGGCTCTTAAAGGCGCTGTCCTCTCCGCGGGGGTTTAACGAGCCCGCCGCCACCTTCTAAAAGTAGAGAAATATGACGCCAGGTAAAGCCCCGACTGAAAAGCCCACTGTAACTCCTATAGGGAGAAATGTCAGGAACTCAGAGAGTCCAGGGAGATGGAGAGAGAGAGAGAGAGAGAGGGATAGAGAGAGAGAGAGAGAGATTTTTCCCTTCACATGTGACTCAGATCTGATGTTTTCTAATCAAAAAGCTGCATGGAGTCACATTAATATTAATTCTGGACCACATGTGGATGTGTGGTATAGATCCTGAAGCATGCGACCTACATGTGACTTGTATTTGAATGCACAAATCAGAATTTGTCATGACAGTGTTGCCATGACAGCGAGTAAATCTTACATCATTCAACTGTCATCATTTTGCCGCTGGGTTGGCAAGGAGGACAACGGGACACAACAATGGGAAGAAAGACTTGATGTTGACTTGATTGGTATTTTGGGGAGATGCCTCAGTTCAGTCTATTGATTTAATGATCGATTATTATGATATTTTTGACTTTTCACATTGTCACGGTTGCCGTCTGAATCTGGTTATAATCTGGTATTTTGATGAATTTGTAGAGGAAGGTTTTGAGTGCATTTTTGGCATAAATTTCAAGTTTTGCTTTGCTAAATCAGGAAGTGATAAATTGTAAAATCTTGACGTCAGACTGTAACTGCATCCGGGGCGCTCGTGATTTCAGCAGATTTCATTATCCTGTGCGAATGCGTCTCACGAAGCATCAGAAGTCATTAATTATATGAGGTTCCCACATGATACTAGTCCCATGCAAATAAGGCTGTAGAGACAGAGAGACAGCTGCAGACAGACAGACAGACAGACAGACAGACAGACAGAAGACAGACAGACAGACAGGGGGTGGAGGGGTGGAGGGGTGGAGGGGTGGAGGGGTGGAAGAGGAGGGTAATACAGCAGATAGACTGTGTGCCTCTCTGTCGTCAGGCGGCTGTGAGAGAGTCGCCCAGTAATCCCGGCCTCAGCACCAGTGTGTGTGGCTTTTTAGAGGAGAGCCGGTGCTAACTCCCGGTAAAGCCTCGCCATTAGGACAGTCCCGACCGCTCACTCCCCCCCGAAATATGAACTGTGTGTCAGACAGGCCGACTGATGACTATGAAAATTATATTTACTTTTTTTTGGACAAGGTTTTATCGTTGTGCAGGTGCTGATAAGACGGCAACTGGTATTGGTTTTGCTAATGCAATTGTACAAATGTGATAATGTGATAATGATAAATTGGTTTATCCAGTTTATATCATGGTACTGATGCAGATAATCATGTTTCTGATTATCAGTAATTATGTTCTGTGCATTTATTGTTTTGTGTTTTGTTTTTGTGAAATGACAATAGGGGGATCAATAAATCTTATCTAATGCATGTCGTTTGATGTCATGTGATCTCATCTCATCTCATGGTTTTGTGATAGGCCCTAATAGTGATTTTGGGCAGCCTGTGGTGTGTGTGTGTGTGTGTGTGTGTGTGTGTGCGTATGACTTAAGTCACTTTCAGGGACACACACCAGACTTACGACCAGTTGATTGGGGACGGCTTGTGCAATTGGGGACAAAAGCCGTGTTCCCAATTGGTAAAAAGCTGATTTTTGGGTCAGTGGTTAAGGTTAAGGTTAGGTTAGGGTTAGGCAAGTAGTGGTTATGGTTATGGTTAGGGTAAGTCTCCAGGAAATGAATGTAAGTCTATGTAAATACGTCAAAAGTGACTTAAGTAAGACGTGTGTGTGTGTGTGTGTGTGTGTGTGTGTGTGTGTGTGTGTGTGTGTGTCACCCAGTTGAAAGTAAACCAGGGATTGGAGCTAATTTGAGGCTTGGTTCACACTTCCTGTGTGGCTAGACGTGTCGTCAGTCCACCTTGGCATTCACGCTCCTCATGACGACCGCGCCTGAAAACTCTTTTGAAACACTTTTGTGGCGCTGTGGGAAAAAAATCATTTCTTTCTCCATCCGAGCAAAAAAAAAAAAAAAATATGAACAGGAGAGACGGCCTTCAGTAGTTCCGGTTTCTCTTTGTCCAGCCAATCCTGGACGCTGCTGCACTGTCCGCGTTTCTTCAAATTTCCGCAATGATGTCATTTTGCAAAATCATGCATCTGTTTCTGCATTAAGCATGAAGCAGCTTTGAGGCCTGTGTTGGGGCGGCTGGAGTCAGTGTTTAGTCACTGAGGCTGGGTGAGGTTACTGTAGGTGGGTGGTTAGGTGAGACAGACTGATGCTGGGAAGCCTTCGTCAAACCTGGGAGGACTGACGAGAAACTGAGAAAGAAGGAGTGTGAGAGAGAGAGAGAGGGGAGTGAGACTTTTCCTCCTCTTATTTACTCCCCCTCGTTCTAATCACTAGAGGAAACAGCGACTGGTGTCCTCTGTTAATTCGCGGTGGCTTTGAATGGAGCCAATTAATTTCTGAGCAGGATAAAACTTTTCATGCCTTATTTGATGTCCAAACTCTGCCTTTTTAGGTATGTAGTTTTAGGTCTCAATTGGTGCAGGTACAGGAAGTGGTAGGAAACCTGCACGTTAGAAAAAGACAAGGATGGAAGGTTTCTTATTTCTTATACAAGTCCATTTTATTTGAAAGTGTGAAGTGCAGTGCAGCAAACTTTTTCAGTTCAGGATTGTCGCTCTGAACCAGCTGGTTGGATTGACTCTCTTATCCAGAGCGACCTCCAATGAGTCTAACATTAGAGTAAACCTGAATTCCTACATCACCAACATGACATGGAGGTCAAAGGTCAGAGCCACAGCGCCCTGACAGTATTCCTGTAACCTTTAATGATCATGTAAGAGAGAAATGCTGGGAAAATAAATAAAAAAAAATAAGAGCTAAGGAGAGATGGGATTGTTTTTATTTAGTTCGAACTTTGGAACACTGAACTTACTTTCTTTCTTTCTTTCTTTCTTTTCTTCTCAGCAGTGTGTGTGTGTGTGTGTGTGTGTGTGTGTGTGCGCGCACCGCCTAAAAGGGCAACTTCTAAACACACAAACACATGGGAACAACCTCAGACTAAACACAACACAAAAGTCATCCTGGTCAGGGATGGGGTTAAGACACACACACACACACACACACACACACACACAGACACACACACACACACACACACACACACACACACACACCCATCAGTGTGGCTGTTTTCCACAGTATTTCCACGGCTGTGTTTGATCCCTGTTAAAGTCAGTCAAGGGTGTTATATGTTTCCAGCTCACTTCAGCCCCATCAAAATGCCCCATTGGTAATTTACGGAGCTTTCAGCGGCACAGTGGGGCCCTATAAACACGCTCGTGCACCAGCATGCGCACGTAACACATTCACACTCTCACACGCACCGGGGGCGTTCACGTCGACGGGCCAGCAGTTTGGTTCTGCCACCTACTGAGCCTGTTAGGACACTGTCTGCCCTGTGTGTGTGTGTGTGTTTGTGTGTGTTTTGCCCATGTCTCTGAGTGTGAGCATGTGTGTTGCATGTGTGTATGTGTGTACACGTGTCTGTGAGTGTGTGTATTTGTTTGTGTTTATGTGTGAGTGTGCACGCACCCTTGTGTCTTTGAGTGTGTGTGTGTGTTGCTTGTGTGTGAGTGTGCACGCACCCTTGTGTCTCTGAGTGTGTGTGTGTGTGTTGCTTGAGTGTGCGTGTGTGTGTACGTCTGTGAGACACATACCCGTATCTCTGTGTGTGTCTATGTGTGTGTGTGCGCATGTGCCTGTATGTGTGTGTATGTGCGTGTCTAGCTTGTGTGTGTGCGTTGCTTGTGTGTGTTTTTCTGTATGTGTGTTACTTGTGTTAATGTGTGTGTGTGTGTGTGTGTGTGTGTGTTCACTCGCATCCCTGATGTGTGTATCTGTGTGCATGTGTGTGCGTTGCTTGAGTATGTTTATGTGTGAGTTTATGTGCACTTATATCTCCAAGGGTGTGTATCTGAGTGTGTGTGTTGCCTGTGCATGTATTTGTGTGTGTGTGTGTGTGTGTGTGTGTGTGTCGGCCACATTCCTGCCCCTGGTGTCATCCCCTCTCATCAGGACTTTCCCGGCATATAAACTCACACTGACACATGTTTGTTTATGAAACCTAATGGGCTGCTATTACCTAACGGTGCCATGGCTGACCTCTCTCTCTCTCCCTCTCTCTCTCTCCCTCTCTCTCTCTCTCTCCCTCTCTCTCTCTCCCTCTCTCTCTCTCAGATGTGGACGAGTGTCTGGACAACAACGGCGGATGCCAGCAGGTGTGTGTCAACACCATGGGCAGCTATGAGTGCCAGTGCAAGGACGGCTTCTTCCTCAGCGACAACCAGCATACCTGCATCCACCGCTCCGATGGTGAGTCAGAGAGAGAGAGAGAGAGAGGGAGAGAGAGAGAGAGAGAGAGAGAGAGGATGTAGTCCAAATGATTTTTGCACTTCCAGCTTCTGCATACTGTATTATTCACTTGAGAGGCAGAGGCAGAATATGAAGGGACTTCATTTAAAAACATTTGTGAGTAAATGGGTCAAGGTAGCTAATAACTTACTATGTTTAATATGTTTTAATAGTGAGTCTTACTTTCATGCGGTCATTTTATGAGAAGGACCCTACATTCAGACAGAATGTGAACAAAAGTTTAGAAGTGGCGTGAATGCAAAGTTAATAGTGAATAATGAACTGAGGCGAAGAGGCGATTCAAACAGCGAGGAAGAAAAAGCAGAAAAAGCGAGTGAGAAATTCACCTGACGCAGTGAGACGAAAGCCAATCAGCTTCAAGCAGGACTCTGTAGCCAGGTGCCTGTAAAGTGTTTGCGATCAAACCTCCTCGCATGTCGTCACGCCAGTTTCTGCTTTCCGAGTCAAGCAACCCAAGTCATGCAAGTCAAGCGAGGTGAAATTTTCCCCCTCTGAACGTAGGCTAACTCAACGTTTTTCAGTCTCATTTTGGAATGAATCTCTATTTATTTACACCCTGTCCCGTTCTCCTGCTGTTTCCCTTGTGTGTGACCGACGCGTGACTTGTGACACGTGCGTTTGGCTTCCTTCTGCGATGCCGATTGCATTTTCTTTAATCGTTTAACCCCGGTACCCCGGCATCCCCGGCCCATTACGCCTGTCAGACTTAATTTATGGGCTCAATCTGTGGCGGCGAGCGGCGCTGACGGAGCGGCGATCCCGAGGTGAGGAGGGGTAGCAGAGGGGACATTCTCCTCCCTCCCTCCCTCCACCCACAGAACACACTCATGCCGATGCACTCACACATACATACACTCGATACACACAGATGGACGGTCGCACACACACACACATTCTCTAAACACAATACTCACATGCAAAGCGTCTGTGAATGGGGACAGTGTAGAAGTTCAAAGACAGATGACAGGACAGTCATCTGTCATCGGTGCTGTGGGACAAGGAGACACTGTGGAGGAATGTGGCGAAGACAGAGGGGGAGGAGACAGATCAAATAGAGGAGGAGGAGGAGGAGGAGGAGGAGGGGGCGGAGACAGAGTGACCTCTCCTTCATACTCTCCTCACCTCCTTCCTACGGTGTTTCTGCTATCCTTGTTGAACACTCTGGGTTTGTGTTCGGAGCCAATGTCACGATATTAGAGGGATTTCAGTGTGTACTAGGATAGGAAGACGTGACATGGTCTCAATATTCCAAAATATCTCTTTATTTATTAGTTATAACCACGACGTTTCAGTCTTGACGAAATGTCAGAAGGTCTAGACTTCATAGACCGAAATGTCATGGTTTTATACACTTTTAAAAACTGACAGATTTTTTTCGTGAAATCATCTTACTGCAGATAATTTTACCGGTTTCAACAAATTTGACTTTTTTTTCAGGAGAACGTAACTTGTTTCAGGACATTTACTTGGTAAAAGTGAAATTGTCTTGGAGAAAGTTTCTTGTTTCAAGATTTTCTTCATTGTTTTATGATGATTTCTTGAATCATATTGGCATGTATCATGTGAAATGTATTGAAACCAGCAAGATTATCTGCCAGTGCAGTGAGATAATTTGACTAAAAATATCACAAAATAAGCTTGATAGATCTGGAAACAAGATAAAATCACAACTTGTCATTTTTTGCAGTGTACAGATCTATTTTTGGATATTGAGAGAGTGTCACGCCTTCCTATCCTAGTACACACTGAAATCCCTGTGATATCTTTTATTTATTAGTTATTTATTAGTTAAAACCGTGATGATTCGGTCTATGAAGTCTAGACCTTCTGACGTTCTGTCTAGACTGAAACGTCACGCTTTTAACTAATAAATAGAGATCTATTTTTGGATATTGAGAGAGTCTAGTATGGATTTTCACACTTAAGGTAGCTGCTCTGCTCTTGTTGCCGGAGCGGATCTCCCTCCGCAGGGATTTCACTGCAGGAGCGCTCAGAGAAAGAGCTGAAAGAGACACAGAAATAGAAGCGTGTTTGCTCTCTGGAAACCCCACAAACCAGCATGTGAATATCTGCCTTTCCCTTCTCTCTCTCTTTTTCCTCTCTCATCCCACCCCTCCCTCTCTCTCTCTCTCTCTCCTACTGTATCTGTCTTAACCCTCCTTCTCTCTCTCTCTCTCTCTCTCTCTCTCTCTCTCTCTCTCTCTCTCTCCTCCTTGCCTGTTATATATATATTTTTTTACATCAAAGTCGTTGCTGTGTCAACATGTGTAATTCCTGCTCCTGTCAGAGGGATGTTCGGGGGGTAAACAGGCGGTAAAGTTGCTTGTGGTATTCGTACCCTCCAGTCCTGCAACCCACCCCCCCTTTACCCCCCCCCACCCAAAGGCCCTCAATCGGACGCTTGTCTCCTCTCTCCTCTCCTGGACAGGAATAGCAGCAGCATCCGGGTGTCCCAGTGGACTGTCTATGCACGTTTATTTCCATCTAACACACCCCCCTTCCTCTCTTCTTCCATCATCTCTTTCATTCTCTCTCTTTTTTTTCATCTCTCCTCTCCTCTCCTCTCCTCTCCTCTCCTCTCCTCTCCTCTCCTCCTCTCCTCTCCTCTCCTCCTCTCTTCTTCCCCTCTCTTCTCTCCTCTCCTCTCTCCTCTCCTCTCCTCTCTCCTCTCCTCTCCTCTCCTCTCCTCTCCTCTCCTCTCCTCTCCTCTCCTCTCCTCTCCTCTCCTCTCCTCTCCTTGCCTCCCTCCCTTCCTCCTCTCTCTCAGCGATGACAGGTTTCCACCTCGGACCTGATTATGACCCCTCACACTCCCACACGGCTGTGTATCAAACACACAGACAGTGTATTAGACACACACACACATACACATAATACTGTACAGTATGAAACAGCTCTAGTGCTGTAGCTGTCTCTGACCTTTGACCTGTGGAGGGGGGGGAAAGAGAAAAGACAATTTGTCGTTCGGGGATCAGTAGAGTATCACTCACACACAGCAGCATCCTTTACACCCAGCATTAAAATGCATCTCCGGTGTACACACTGCAATGTGTCTCTCTCCCTCGCCAAAACGCAGATTCTCATGTACATCACTTCCTCTTGTGATATTTACATATTTTAAAATGGACAGTAAACGCCTCGTCCCGTTTGTTCCCCATCCACAAGTATCTTGACAATCCATTTTTGACGGGGGACATTACTTGCGGCCTGTTTGATTTGTCTGTGTAGATTAATTTCAGTCATCCCGGTAGTAAGATGCCCAAGAAAATAGAAGCAAAATCCACTGGAGTCCGGTGGATTTTGTTTCTATTTTTGTGGACGCCTGTTTGATTAGTGTGAATTTCCTGTTTGGATCTACATGTAAAAGTTTATTTCGGTCTTACGTAGCTCCTACATGTGGATTGGAGATGCCCTGAATTTTCACTTTGTTGTTAATGAGGCCAAATGTGTCTCGGACCACATTTACAACCTGGATTTTATGCATTTTTGCGATCTGACTACCTACGAGGCATGCTGATGACAGGTGTACAGTGGGTCTGTACTGTAGGAAACACATGCATTCACTCACACACACACACACACACACACACACACTCTCTAACCCTAGATGAACCTCAGACTCATTCAGTCCCTTCACATCCTGACTCACTCTAACCCAGCCACCTCAGGGTGTCACACTGCTGTGAGTGTGTGAGAGAGTGTGTGATGAGGGAGAGAGAGACGTGTGTGTGTGTGTGTGTGTGTATCTGTCTGTGAGTCCAGGAGGTGAAACACCCCCGACCCACAGACACATTCGAGGCAAATCTTTTCCCGTTTTGGACCACAGCACATTCCTCTCCACCGACCCGCGGAACGCCAAATAGAGCAGAGCTGAACAATTAATATAAAACAAAAATCTAAATCGCAATATGAACTTGAATGGATTTCTGTGCTCCGGGTAATCTTTGGTCCATGAATCAAATATTAGTGAAAACCTTTCATCAGACTCAAACTCAGTAAATCCTGCTAACATCTAACACTCACACACTGACATTTACACACTTTTCTTTACACAATTTTAAAGTTCTAAAAAATTTAGGACAAGAAAAACTTGTGATGATAATATTAATCACAGTTTAAATCGCAATATTCTGGCAAATAATCGCAATGTCAAGATCTATCAGTTCTACTCCAGAGAGGTTTTAAACGTGTTGTGGGTGATGATGTGTGTCCTGGCGAGTGACGCCCGGTCTGCTGAAGAAATTTAAAAAGAAATATAGAGAGAGAGATCTGCTGCTGTTAATCTCACCTTGACGTGCCGCAGTCACCGCTGGAGTCCTGGACTGGAACCAGCTTCTCAAATTATGGTCTGATAGATACAAATGATGTCACGGTCGGTGTGTGTGTGTGTGTGAGTTAGTGTGTGCGTGTGAGAAAGAGAGACAGTTTGTGTTAGATTGTTGCTGTGCATATGGTGAGTGTCAGCTAGCGGCTCATTTCTTTCTCTCTGACACTCGCCCGGGGGATAATAAAGCCTAGCAACAATTGTTTGTTCCATGATGGTGTGTTTCCACTCTGTTGTGCCTCACTGTTCTGTCTGAACCAAAACTTTGGCCCGCTCGGTCCGACCCGGAGTTGGGAAACAGCTCTCCCAAGCAAAACGTTCCTGATCTGTCAGGATCTAGGAGAGCTATTACCACATGAGTCAGGTATGGCTCACAGGCCCAGCGGTCACACGCATGTATAATTGAGCTGCTCGTTTCCATTTTGGGAAATCATGACCTGAAGTTCATCGTTTGGCATCTCTAAAATGTGGAGGATCCGGCCTGTGAAAGTGTTCATTCTGCCAACTGAGCGTTTAGATTAGCTGTTATCCTTAAGAAAGTGTTAAAATTTGTGGTGATTTTGTGCCTTCAATCATGTATTTCAAATGCTGGACGTCTTATTTTGGACTGAAAGTATGAGTGTTTTGTGTGATTTACAGTTGAGATTATTTTCGGTGTAGTATTGGATGTTAAATTGATGCCTCAGACTTGACTACGGCTCCTGGTCTGTAGGTATGATTTATTAATTATGCCTTTTGGACAATATGGCAGCAGACGTCCCGCCCCAAACAGTGAAAACAATACGCTTGTAAATTCTTCTCCCAGCTCAACTCCAAAATTCCTGGCAAATTTAGAGCTGGCAGTAAATTGGGAAGTTTAAACACCATCTCTCGCCGACAGCGTGCCTGGCGCTCCGAGCTGCACAAGAATTAAGAGAGAGTTTGGTCATAGGAGTCTGGACTGGATTTATTTTACCTGCCGCTCCACATATCTGCTGTATAGAGTCTTGCCTTGGAGTCGTGATTGGAGCAGTTGGCACTGTGTACACACCGCACTTTCTGTGAGATCCCAAAAGGACATCAGTGTGTGTGTTTGTGTATGTTTGTGTGCATATGTGCATGTGAGAGAGAGCGGGAGAGGTGCTGTGTCAGACGGGGTGTGTGTGTGTGTGTGTGTGTGTGTGTGTGCGCTAGTGCCCAGGGTCAGAAATTAACAGTGACTCGGGGCAAAAATGTCTGTGAAATTAAAAATGAGGGAGCAAAAGATGTCCTCCAATAAGTAGGAGTACCTCTTTTTGCATTTCACTGTGGTCAAATTGTTTTGTTGAGTTGTCGTATTTTCATCTGTGAATGTGACAACTGTTCCCTCTGGGCCACCATAGGTGATTTGTGGGAGCCTGTGACCGGGCGATTCTTTCCAGTGCATTCTGGGAGAGACAAATTGAGCATTTTTTGATATGAAAACAACCAAGCATGCAACCTGAAGCAGTAGAAAAGTCTCTGATTGCTTATGTGATGATAGATTAGTATGTCAAATAAAACTAATCTTAGTGGTACAGATTAAGTGTTTATTTGCCAATATGCAACGGAAATATACTGTATTATTTCATGGTTCCATAAAATTGCCCTCAAAAGGACCAAAGGGCCCCTAAAAAATGAGATCAAAAGCGCCCTCTGAAAAAAGCATTAATTTCTGCCCCTGGTGTCGACGCGGCGGGACGCCCTCCTCTTCGCGCCTTTCCTCACAGTTTGGAAAGTCATTAGCCGGCTGGAGTCTGGCCGCGCGGCGCCGCGGGTATGAGCCCCGGGCCGGGTGGGAAAACGGTGGCTCTGTGTGATTTACGGGCCGAGCCGGCACAGATGAAAATGGCCTGTCGGCGGCTCCTGAGAGGGCTATATATAATGTTAGGGATTAGACCTAACGGGAGGCGATGGGCTGACGCACATGGTGCTCCAACACACACTGCTGGGGCCATGGAGCAACTGATAATGTAGTAAACGGCCGGATAATGTAATAACTTGTCAAAATGTAATAAAAACGTCTCTCTAATGAGGTTGAAAATGTAATAAAACCTGTTAAAGTAATAATCCGCAACATTTTCATATAAACAAAGGCTCATTTTGCTACTCTATATCACCGATTGATATAGCACAATACAATATTGTATCTAATGTCTATATAACCGGGGATTGCTTCGGTTCTTTACATTCATATTCCATCATGATGATTCATATTATGTAATCACACCTTCCTCTTCCTCATTTTGTTTACTTCCCTCCGCAAAGTCGATAGCAGCAACAGAGACGGTTCAATAAATTGTAATAAATATTAAAGTCGGTCCAAACACAGAACATAAAGTTTGTTATACAAACAAAGTCTCAACCTGGATTGGCCTTCGCCAGGTGTGTTAATCATTACCCACAATGCAATTTAAATAATATCTCATTCAGCGTTCAGGAATTGGGTTGTGTTCAATTCATCGTAATTTCTTACTGACTGAAGAATGTCACGCGCAAAAACTATAACATTAATACAATATACAAAGATACCATAGACAATAAAACAATAATACACAAACTCTGTTAAAAAACTTTTTTTTACATAACCACCATACCACTAGAAATGCTTCCTACTCATTGCTACCTTTGTTTAAAATAATGATGCAGTGCACACAATACTATACACTTCATCCCATGTGCTGAGAGAGACTTTGCCCCCCCCCCCCCCCCCCCTCCCACCGTGCAGAAGGCAAGGGATTGTGGGAGCAGGAGGGGGTGGAAGGTAGGGGGGAGGAGGGGGGGGAGGAGGGGGGGTGTAGGAGAAAGGGAAAAATAAACATGGAGAGACAAACACGGTCGAGTGGACCAATGGAAGTTGCATGTGTTTATTTGGAGTTGTGTGAGGAGAGGAAGCAGACGGAGTGAGGCTGCTGCTGCGCTCACACACACACACACACACACACACACACACACACACAGACACACACACACACACGCACATATACACACTTATAGACACAGATGTACGCACACATACACACATGTCCATATACACACACACCACACGCACACTTAAACACGGACACTCACGCGCACAGACAAATACACACACACCACACACACACACACACACACACACACACACACACACAAGAGCGCACACTCTTCATGACGGAGGAATTCTCACTTTAAACAAACAAAAGCAGGAAATCGGAGGTACAGGGAGCTTTTAAATGACGGCCCCGGGGCACGTGGGAACTCAGGCTGCGGGGAGCTGCGTCTACCTGGCTAGTGTCATCATCAATTACAGCCGCCATGAAAAGGTGGAAACACTTCACCTGTCACACATTAAACACTGAGCGCTTTATTTCTCCCTCATGCGCTGTAAACCAGCTCACAAGTCCTAATGTAAGAAGCCCTGATGTGCCGGTCTGACCGCACGGCAGTTGGTGGAGGTTTTGATTCAAAGCATACAAAAGAATCAAATCAGAAACGCTGAAAGGAAATAACAAAATTCAAGTTTTTGCTCTTGCTTGAGTGGAAGAGGAAGAGCTTTTTGTTGATAAAGACGTGATGAATTGTTGAATAAATAATGATGTAAGCTTGGCACGAATTCATAAGTGACTTTGGAGATCCTGAAATGTAAAATATCTGTCCACCATACTTACATAATCCACCTATCCTGGTTGTATGGCCATTAGTTGGTACATTAAAATATTTCCAAGTGCATTTCTTTGTTTTCATCTTCAGATGAAAGCATGAAATATGGTCAACATTAACTGATAAAATTCAATATTACATCCTCAAAAACACCTTTCAAACTTCATTGTCCCATCCAAGTCTTCTTATTTAGGGTTTCTTGACGGGACAGCAGTTCATTTCAAGCTAGGTTTGACACAGTGTGTATTTTAAAAAACGACAAAATCGAGTAAACGTTAAGAAATCTAATTACATTCATTGAAAAATGATTGGGGGACTGTAAACTCGACGTAAACAGAAGTAAATAGGGTATAACTCTAAACACCGGTGTTCTCCTTTAATGTTTGTTCCATTGGCCCAGCGGCCCTGAGAGTCCCAGGACTGAGTGTAATCTGGAATTGGAGTGGCCGGTGTTTGTGTTTTGTATTAAACCCCCTCGCCTCCATCGCACTCGGCAAACATCCTGGTGTGTGGAGGTGAAATCCTGGTGTGTGTGTGTGTGTGTGTGTGTGTTTGTGTGTGTATTTGGATTCTTTGTGGCTGTAAGGATTAAGTTTAGCAACATTGCGGGGAGTCCCGGCCGTTGCGTTTGCCCCCTTCTACATTTTTCGTTGCTCTTTTGTGTCGGGACGGTGAAACCTTGCCAAGCATCTGTCCAAAACCTGTTTGATTGCCGTGAAGCTGAAAGTGTTTTCCTCTGTGCTGCTTGGTTTTGTATGGCTGAGACCTCTGCCTGAACTTCCCTTGAAACAACGATGGTCTGTTACAGGCGGATCACCGTGCGTCCACACACACACACACACACACACACACACTGGGTCATCAGAGCATGCCGGAGGTGCTGAAAGTGACTGGGCTCAGACTAATGCTCTCCCTCCCCGGCTCCCACTCTTCCTCCATTTTATAAATACTTTGTTTAAATATTATTCCAGCATGCGCAAAGACTTTGAAAGCGAGCTCTAATGACTTTACTAGAAGTCTCTCTCTCTCTCTCTTTCAGGTAAATATGAGTTGTTATTTACCCCTGAGAGGAAGATGGAAGACATTTTTTTTTCTTCTTCTCCTGCCTCCGTCCTTCTCTGTTTTTTCCTCGGCGCTCCCCCCGCTGTATTTTTAGGCCAGAGTTTGTCTTTGGCCAGTGGAAATGTTTAATACGAGGGAGTGGAGCTGACCCGGTGTGTATCTGCTCAGTAGCAAACACATCGGGGAAGCAGGGGAGTGGATTCTGCTGCCCCCGACACACACACACACACACACACACACACACACACACACACACACACACACACACACACACACACAGCACACGAAGCAAACATTCTCCTGTCTCATCTTTTCCTAGCCTTTACAGGAAACTAGCATCTGTTTACATGGTCTTCAGCCGGGACCTGTGTGTGTCTCTCTCTCTCTCTCTCTCTCTCTCTCTCTAACACACACACACACACGCTTTGCAGCCATACCGAGGGTTGTGTGTATCAAACAGTCCCCCAAAAGTTTTTCCTCTCGTTAACGTTAGCAGCTGGACTCTGTTAACTTAACACACTGAACTCTGCTCAGCCCACTCACCGGCCCATCCAGCCTGGACGCAAACGCTGCTGCTTTCATGCGATAGCTGTTGCTCAAAGGCACGAGGAGAGAGACTGTTTGGAAATTAAAGGTGTTATGTGGAGCGTTTTTAAACATCAGTATATCGCTGTCGAATCAGTTGGTATAATACCGTAAACAAATGAGACCATGGTTGAGATGATTGGTAGTCTCTAAATCATGCCAGTGGTATTGTTAGTGTTTCTCAAAATTAAGACTACATTTCCCATAAACCCTGTTGCCGTTGCTACTTGTTCCTCTCTCCCTGTCATCGCTCTGTGTTTCTTTTCTATTTGGCTTTACTGAAGAGGATAAACATGTTGGAAGTGATTTTTTTCCATCAGCCTCACACTCGTTCTACCATCTGCCACTGCGAGAAACTCTGAAAGCTTTAGCTCCGTTTGCTCTGGAAGAACAGCGCCCTCTTCCTGTTTTGTGCCGTAAAGCGATCCGGCATAATGTACAATACAGAGTAGAGGCTGCCAGTCTTCTCGCCGACAGTCTTGTTTGTTTACACTAATTATCCTAATGTCTCAAAATGAATGTGATAATGATTTATTGATGTTAAAAAGCTACATGTAGCACCTTTATAAGTCCTTTTACTGTGATATCAGTGGAGACAGAGCGAGAGAGAGAAAGTAAAAGAATCGGAGAGAGGGATGTCTGTGTGTGTGTGTGTGTGTGTGTGTGTGTGTGTGTGTGTGTGTGTGTGTGTGTGTGTGTGTGTGTGTGTGTGTGTGTGTCGTGCCCGTTTCCCCTAGTGTTTGAAGAAGAGATTGGGGAGGGTTATTAGAACGGCACAGTCCGAGTTGAAGAAAAGCGCTCATTGAAATTCATGGCTTAGCACCTATAGCATTGTGGTTTCAGCGGACCGGCGAGAGAGAGAGAGACACACAGCCAGCGTCTGACAGATTTCAATTAAAATGGCATTTACAAGAGCATGGATGGAAGAGGGGGGGGGGGGGGGGGGGGGGGGGTGGGGGTGGGGGGGGATAAGAGTGTGGAGGACTTGGAGTCTGTGGCGAGCCTTTTCCTCCAACGGGACTTTTCACACAACCCACGTTTGAAAGTATCGCAATACTCTTAAAGAATATTTAGTCACACTTCACACATCATATGCCTAACTCTCCAGTTTAATTCCTTTTGTAACTAATGACTAAATGGCCTTGGTACGCTTTAGTTACACAAGCCTTCCAAGTTAAAGGAAACGTCCATCCTAAAACACTTTAACACTGTTAAAAAACAGCAATTAGTGATGTACCTTCCATTTCTGGGCCCATTTTGTTGTTTGGTGGTGTGTTTTTCTTATTTTCTGTGCATAACTGGACAAATGTAGACCATGTGACGGGATATTTCCAGCAGCTACAATGGAGTTTAATAGCGTAAAATGTTTCAGCGATCTAAAACATCAACGGTAACATCAACCCCAAAGAGCAAGAGCTTCTTTTTAGATTCACAATTTTACACCGACGATCAACAATCACACAGGGAGAAATCCATCGTAGAAGAGGCAGAGAGACCAATTTCAGCCTCAATAGACCAGAATGCAATGCAGCATTGTTGCATTTTGAGTAAGGGGCACGACTCTCACTTTTTCTCAACTGAAAAAACTCGCTCTCCTGCTCTTATGCTATCACTACACATATAATTGTCAGCTGAACGGAACAAGTTCAGGCACGTTCTCTTGGGGTTGTTGAAAGGCATTCTGGGAAATGTAGGAATGTAGACGAGGTAGAGTGAGGGAAAAGTTAAATTACAACACAATTACTAACTTCTAGAACGCACTGAACATCACAGATTGATGATTTTTCCTTTAATGATGTTGTGTGTAGATATAAAAATAAAACTGGACTGAACTAGAAATGTGAAAATAACCTTAAAATCTATAATTTCTCTTGTCTCTTGAAGGCTGGAACCGGTCTCTCAGCCCGTCTGCACCGGAGCCGTCTTTGAAGAGGAAGTTGTAGCAGCAGTATAAATTGTTGTACGCACTCTTTGAAAGGAACTTCCCGTTTGATATTGCGTTCGGGGCTTTTTAAAAGGTTTATTTTAAAGAGGCCTTTTAAGTGGAGCGCTTTATGGGCGGCTTTGTGCCTGCCATGCAGTCACAGTACAAACACTGGTAATCCATACGTGTGTGGGCACACACAGGCATGCACACGGTCATTAGCCGGTGTGCATATACAAACACACGTGTACAGGAATACACACACACACACACACACACACACAGGCTCGAGGCAATCATATCTTTACTGAGATATGTCCGCTGTATTGTCATTTCTCTGTTTCTCTTTCTCCATATATATATCTTTATAAGTGAGAAATTGTCTAAAATCTCAGAAAATAAGTTATAGATTTGTACCATCTATTCCAATCCTCCTTCTTCCCTCTTAACTATTCCAATCCGTGTGCCATCTATACGTATACGCCCTCTGGAGGCGGCGTTATGATGGAATTTCAGCTTTCAGGACACATTTTATTGAAAGTATTAAACGTTCATGAAAACAACAGTATTGAAATAGTGTTAAAATGTTGATTATCATGACGCAAGCCAACATTATCTGACACAAAAATACTCTTAAAATGCTCTTTCCATTCATTGTGGATGTGTTTTATTAACAGTTACTAAAAAAAGTAGATTACCCTTTTTAGTAGGACTAACAATATCTGTGGATTTTGCTCCTTGCACCACAAAAGACAACACAGTGGTGTCTCGTGTTATTTCTGTCTATTTGTGTTTTATTAACATTCACAAAGCCTATTTGTTCGCTTCAATCTCTGTGATGGAAACGCACCTAATTTTTGCGTTCTATTTTTTGCAATATTTTCAGAAGTATGCGTAGAATTTGGAAGCATAGTTTATGCCTCTCTCTCTCTCTCTCTCTCTCTCTCCCTGTGGTGGGAGACCAGGAGGAGATCAGGTTGTATGACTGGCGTTCAGCATCACCTCATCCCTCATCTGCCTCAGAGGAAACAGGGAGGAGAGCGACCCCGAGGCTCTAAATTATACCTCTCTGTCTCCATCTGTCTCTCTTCCAGCTTCCTTTCCTCTTCCTGCCTCTCTTTCTCCATCTCCGTCCTTGTTTCTGTTTTGCTCTCTCCCTCTCTCTCTCTCTCTCTTTTTCACTCTACTCCTCTTTTATTTTCTGTCTCCCGTTTTCTCTGCCAGCCAGACTTTTGGGGCTTTGGGGTGTAACGCTGTGAGAGTCAGGTTGTAATAACATGGCTGTGATATGCTTGGACCTCATTTGGAGTAGGGGCTCCTGAGAGAGAGAGAGAGAGGGAGAGAGAGAGAGAGAGAGAGAGAGAGAGAGACTGTGGCCTGGGGGCTCTTACCATGGTCCCGGGCCAGGAGGACGTGTCTAGTGTTTTATCTGGACCTGCTGTGGCTCCTAGCGAGGAGATTCAGTAGTTGTAAACCGGCTGACCTCCCCAATCTAAACAAAGGAGCGCACAGAGCCGGAGCGGAGAAACTGCACCATGTCAACCTCTGTACCTCTTGATTATTAATTGAAGAGTTTCAATCTAAAGTGAGGTATCCAAAATTGTCACAAAATAATTACTGGCATGAAAGTAAAACACATTAAAGCTGCACTCAGCAAGATTTTTAGGTAAAAATACACCCGTCTTATCAGCGTAAATCAAAGTGGGGCTGCAAACGAAGAATGTCCCATCTCTTCCCAACTAATAGGCATTATAGATGCGCCCTATACACCCGTTTAAGTTCAAGTTCAAGTTTGTTTATTTCTACAAGTCTTTATCACAAGCATGTCTCAAAGGACTTTACAGAGAATGAGCCAAACTAGATCTAACTGATCAACAATCAACCATACAACAGAATGATAAGGAAGAGACACACAAAAGCAGATTTTAGCAAGACATTTCACTTAGTTCGGAGGTTTGTCATCGTTTTTCCAACAGCAGTATAATGTAAGTGCGTTCAGTTATGTTCCTGAGGCTTACTATCTTGGCGCTATCTCGTTTTACCTTCGTCTTTGCAAAGATTCTGTAACGTAACAAGCTTTACTCTTTACGTTAGCATTGCTAGCTAACAGCAACTTCAATGCAGGAACTTTAGTTGCTTAAAATGCCGATATTACCCTAATGTAATTGGCTATCTCTTATTATCTTTTTGGCTGTGTCTAACAGTCATTTTGCTTAGATTTCTAGAAAGAAAGAGCTACAGAAGTTTAGTTATGTAACAGTCAAGCTAGCATGCTTGCTGATGATTTGACAGCTAAGCTTGGCTAAACTACTAGCTATGCTGCACTGGGTAAAGGTTGAATCACTATTGTGTTAGTAGCAAAACAGACATGTATTTCTATGAAAATGTTCCAGATTATTACCTTAAGGGTTAAGTTTCTTTTAACGCCATGAGCCATCCTATCATCCCTGCTTACAAAAACTATGATTTTGTGAATAAAATCATCTGTGTTGTTGAAATATTGACTGCTGGATTTCAGGGAGCAACTTTTTTTCCCAAAATGGATACGTTGAGTTTTTCTTGTAGTCACTTTTATGCTTATTTCATTTCCATATGAATCCATCTATGTCCTCTCCAAATCAGAGCTCTCATCTGTCTCTCTTCTCTTCTCCTCTTTCTCTTCGGTCTGTATCTCGGTCATCAGCGGGCGGACGTTGACGTTGAGCTAAACAGAGCTTGACATCAGATATGGCTGAATATGTATCCAATGACCCATGTGGGTTTCCAGGCCTGACAAGTGAACGTGTCAGGGGGCTGCAGGCTCTGCTGCTCGGCCTCGCCGTCTCGTCACATCGGACACGTTGAGAGGCCACGGCTCACGGCCGCCCCTCTGTTTGCTGTTTCAGGCTCGATTGTGCTGAGTCCCGGGCCTTCCTCCGCCGTCTCCCTCTCCCTGCGTTTATTTGACTTCTCCCAGGTTTAAATTGACTATAGATGGAGTTAGACACACTGCTTTCTTATGAATTTAGTTTTAAAACAGGGCTAATGCATGCTTTGCCAACTGTTTAACTCAAAGTTTTTTTTCCCCTGGATTCATTGCGCTGCCAGTTTCCTGAGTTGTATAGGGACCAAATTGGACCGCCTAACAGCAGTACCTCCCTACCTCCCTACATATTTCATGTGAACTGAACTATACTGTCCGAATAATATAATGTTGAGCAGGGGGGTGGATTGTGTTTGATGTTTTGTGAATCGGACATGTAAATGCAGCATCTCCATTCAACATTTGGGTCCTTTGAGTTTGGACTTTGATGAAATGTTCGTGTTGGGAGTGGGCAGCAAGAATGGAAGTGTTTGATTTAAGAAAGGACTCTTTGTTTGTGAAGGGGACTCTCCAGGGGGAATGGCACCTTAATGAGGCACATGAAGGGCCCTTGGGCCCCTCAGAGGGACGTTATTCACCCAGGGGGTGGGGGGGTGGGTGTCTTTGAAGCCAAGTCTGGATGGAGTAGGGGAATGTTGCAGTTGTGGCCAGAACTAACACACTAATGCAAAACTAAAGAAGGTAAAGATGCAAATTAGCTATAACATATTTGATTCTATTTGGATTCAGTTGGATTTCAATTTAATGATCCAATGCTTCATAATTGTGTGGTAGACCATAATTCATTAGTTATTCGCTGAAACACCACAATGTTCAATACAGAATCAAAAAAATTTATGAAATGAGCACAAACTCTGAAATGTGGATTATATGTGGTGGACATGAATAAAGTGAAGATTACGTTCCTCAACCATGAAAGGATTATGTCAGTCGTGGACACGCCATTTTCACCTGTTTGGTACGTGAAAGGGTTAATTTATGGAAGTGAAACAACTTTGGTTAAGGTTAGAGTAGGTTTAGGCAACTAAAACTTTGGTTAAGGTTAGGCAATTAACACAATCTGGTTCAGGTTAATGTTAGCTTTTGGTCATAGTTAACTAAGAAAAACTTTTACTTAAAATGAAAATTTCACTCACGGTATAAAAATTCTTTGCATGAGCTGGGAATTGAGCCCAGGTTGTTGAAGTTGAAGGCTCCACCCTGATCTGCCCTTAGGTCTCCTCCATGTAATCCTTTCATGGTGAGGAAACATTTTTCTCTCACTTTCTCTCACTCTCATATTAATGCGTTAATTCTGACTGGCAGAACCAACTACAGACTTGACACTAGCGTTACTTTACAGGGTTTTGACTTGCATATCCGAAATGCCACTGATGTGACAGGAACAAACGATAGTAGATTGGCTTTGAGAACACAGAAGTGGCAATGAAAATTGGCTTTTGGCGGCACTGAAGGAACAAAGAACAGAGGCTGCATCTATTTCATATTATATGTTCAGTATATCAGTGTATTCACTCCACACCTCCGCTAGACAAGGGTGCCCCCACCACTAAACTGAAGCCTAAGAGGTCTTGGCAAAGATGAGAAGAAAGTGGAGTGGGAAACAAAATGATGATGATGTCTCGGTGACAGGAAAGTCCTTTTGAGGAAGTCCATTTTGTTGTGCTTGGAGTCCTGAGAGAGACAGACACCCTCTTTCCTCCATCCTCCTCTCCTGCCTAACACTCCCATTTCTGGACACGAGAAGTGTGAGTGCATAGTCTGCTGAATATACACTCTGCTTTTATGTTGCTGGAAACTCGTTAAGTAGTGTGCTATTTGTGTCCGCTGTGTGTTTCCATATTCAAACTTCCCTCTTAAACAAGACATTTGAATGGTGGGCATGAGTAGCAGAGTTTGACCAGAAGATTGCCGGTTTGAATCCTGGACCAGTTAGCAAAATACTGTGTGTGTGTGTGTGTGTGTGTGTGTGTGTGTGTGTGTGTGGCGTGTTGGGCGCACTTGAGCATGCAAGGAACTGAATCCCCAATTTCTGAGTGTGAAGCAATAAAGGCGAAATAAGTCAAAAACGAAAACATCTTGATATCTAAAACTTTCATCAACTTACACGCATAGATGTACACGCACAATTACACACACACACACACACACACACACACACACAGGCATACACACAAACCGTCTTTTGTGAGTGAAGACATCTGATTGTGCCACGACGAGGAGACATCCGCACACTCCCAAACGCTCCGTCTGACTTTTCCAGCCTCTTCCCGGAGCTTAGTGATATCTTTGGCTGGCTTCTCCCTCTCCGCTCGCCTCTCCGGAGAGCCTCAGCCCTCCATCCCCCGCCCCCGCCTCCCTGCTCCCTCCCCCACCTCCTCTCCCCGCTAATGAAGATTTAAACACTGGCCTAGTTCAGATATTAGTGCCGCGGTGCGCTCTGTAAATCACCAGGGCTAGGGTGAGACCACATCAAGCACAGGCCCCGGGTGCAGGAGCGAAGGGATGGAGGGATGGATGGAGGGATGGAGGGATGGAGGGATGGGTGGAGAGATGACCAGCCATGTCAGTGCTGACAGGAAGGAGCCTCGGATCGGATCAACGCCAGCTGAGGAGGACCTGGGCTGAGCAGAATCATAAATTAAGGCTCAGGGTTTTAATTGATGCTGATGAAGGGGAGGAAATGTGTGTGGATTTTAGTGTGTGTGTTTGTGTCTGGGAGTGTGTGTGAGAGAGAGAGAGAGAAAGAGAGAGAGAGAGACCTTCTGGCAGGATGTTAGAGAGCGGGCTTTTAGCAATTAGGAGAGGAAAACAGTGGTTTGATAAGCCTCGGCTGTTCAGCTTGTCTTCTGTCCAGAGAGGCCGTGGGTCTTCAGCTACAAGTCGCCTCACTGTCGCCTCTAACTGAAGACTTACAGCCAGAACCGTCAGTTGTGCTTACAGCATTAATACCCGAGAGGGCGTTCTTTACTGTGATTATGGGTGTAACGGTGACGCAGTAGGTACGAGGCGTAGCTGAGTACAGTCTGCAGCACCAAAGTCCTCATCATCATACCAAAAGAACGAAGGCATACTTAAGGGCATTATGGCTTTTATACAACAGCTGCCTAAGCATGTGTACTGTCTGGAAACCTTTCTTCAAAGTAGTGTACATAAATAAGAGAGATACAGGAGATGAGATTAAAAAAACAGGAGAAAACAAGAAATATCGCTAACTAGCACAAGAGTTTACACAGCAACCAATAACCAGACTGCTTGGCTGAAGCTAACAGCAGATTGAGCTTACACCCACGGTGGCCATTTTGAATTTAGGCCTGCATCATAGGCTGTTCGGGGTGGGAAACTCTACCCAGAAGACAGGCATATAAAACTAGCATTGCTTCATCACATAAGTGAGGTCTTCAGATCGACTTTAACAGTTTCAGAGGACAGTTTCTAATACAATTCTCAGTGGGGAATCTGTGAAATGATAAATGTTTGTTGAATTCCCGACATCAGAATCAGATTTATCTATTTATTTATTTTCGCCAGGTACATTTTCACATACTAGGAATTTGACTTGGTGAGGTTGGTGCGGTGCAATATACAAGCATTTAGACAGACAAAACAAGCAGCAAACAAGCTTTACAAATCGAATTTAAAGAGACAAAGAAGAAAGAAGAAGAGATTCCTGAAAATATATACAGTATATACAGCAAGTGTGGTGACTAAGTGGGTTATCGAGGGACGTTCACATGATATGCATCTTGGTACGCAGCAGTAGAACATGGCTCTGGGCTGTACTCGCTCTTTCATGGAGACCACCCCGGGTGTGACATAAGTTCAAAATGGCCACTGTGGGTATCAGGCCCATAATGTGACACAACCACATCACTGTGTGGTGAAAAGGGTAAACATGCTCTCTGCTTCCTTAATTAAAGTGCGACAACGGAAATGACAGTTTCTCTGCCAAGTTACAGCCTTAGGTTACTCATTGCTAATTTCAAGTGATTCTAAATGATATCCTCTCTCTCTCTCTCTCTCTCTCTCTCTCTCTCCTCTGCACAGATGGGATGAACTGCATGAACAAGGAGCATGGCTGTGCCCACATCTGCAGGGAGGCTCCAGGCAAGGGGGGCGTGTCGTGCGAGTGCCGTCCTGGGTTCGAGCTCGCCAACAACCAGAAAGACTGTACATGTATGTCACCACGCCTGACCCCGCATCTCCGCCTCACTGCACACACAAACACGCATATACACACACATACGCACAGACTGTACACATATACCCCAGA
Organism: Centroberyx gerrardi; assembly: GCF_048128805.1. Classification (NCBI taxonomy): domain Eukaryota; kingdom Metazoa; phylum Chordata; class Actinopteri; order Beryciformes; family Berycidae; genus Centroberyx; species Centroberyx gerrardi. The sequence continues at coordinate 19,073,565 of NC_136020.1, read as the reverse complement.
AAAGTGCATCAGCATCCAGGTCACCCCCTTGGCCTCTTATTTGTCAGGTTTGTTGGTTCAACTCGTCCCTCCAGAGGCAGAACCAGGCTCGAAACAGCTATGTTGATGTGTGTGTGTGTGTGTGTGTGTATGTGTGTGTGTGTGTGTGTGTGTGTGTGGAGGAAAAGAGCAGGTGTGGTGTTACGTATCTCCTGGGAGAGCAGCAGGACTCCCCCGGGTCTCCACCTGCACAAATCATCCCTGGATACAGAAATAGAGACGTACTTTGGGAGCCTGGTTGGAAAATTTTCGAGGGGCCACAAATTCACACAAACTTGGCCACAATGTTAATCGACAGATATTTTAAAACCCGCCAAATGCAACTTTTTGCCTTGAGTCAGCGAAGTGTGTTGTCAGTCTCACCCTCCTCCCACTCACTTGGTCAAGTTCCCGCCCCGACACTCATATTGATGAGCTGTCTACTTTGAAACGGCATCCAGTCTGAGGCAGCCAGCGTCCGTAAAGAAGCAGACGGTGAACGCAGCCAGTCTGCAGTAAAAAAAAAAAAAAGCAACGCTGATGTTCACAGTGTTTTTGAATTGGTTTAGTCTGCTGCGCGTTTAGCTTCGCTGTTCTTTAGGTTCTTACTCGCCTACAAAGCAGCAACCAAAACAGCTCCCACCTACCTGAACTCCCTCATTCAGGTCTACGCTCCCTCCCGCTCACTACGCTCTGCCAAGGAGCGGCGCCTGGTGCTGCCGCCACAACAAGGCCCTAAGTCTCTAGCCAGACTCTTCTTCTGTGGTTCCTCGGCGGTGGAACGAGTTACCAAACTCCATTCGATCCGCAGAACCCCTCTCAATCTTTAAGAAAAGGCTAAAGACCCAGCTCTTTAGTGACCACCTTCTCACCTGATGGACTGTGTAATCTATAAAAAAAAAATAATAATAATTCTTTATCTGCCTCTATGCACTGCCTCATAGCACCTATGTCTTGTCGGACCAGAACTTAGCTTTATGGCACTTACTCTCGTTCTCTCCTGACTAGATCCTTGTGTTGTATTAAAATCTCATATGTACGTCGCTTTGGATAAAAGCGTCTGCCAAATGGGAAACTGTAATTGTAAATTGTACTGCTTTCAGCCATTATTGTGCTGCGGCCGCTAGCTTCACCTTGATAGCCTGAACCTGACCACGCCCCTACAACCCACAGTAAAGGGTACACACCCCAAAATGTCCTGAACATCATTGAAAAACAAATTTCAGGCAAACGGGGAGAGTTTAGGCAAGTAGCCTACAGACAGAATCAGAGACAGACCCAGAATGATAATGTATAATATATCCTATTTATTTAATGTTATTTTAATGTCGACAGCTATCTCTAGTGGTGAGATGAAACTAAAAACATTATCTACTCAGGTATGATCTATTACTCAATTCAGAATCAATTATACAATTTAAAAGCAACAACAAATCCCAGTTTATTTTACATTAGAGAGACGGTATCAAATATCTTTGTCTAATGGCAAAGATGCAACATTTTCACCACATCCTTGTGTCTAGGTAAGGATAACACACATGTCTGTTGCTTTTCAACTGAGAATATGTTCATAACAACACATACTGGCACTAACTATGCCATTATTAGCATGTTGTGTTGAAACACAAATGTGTGTTGTCCCAAACTACACGCATGTACGTGTTGAAAATGACACATCCCACATGGCTGTAAACAGCAACTTTAATGCATCGCTTTAAATGCTCAAAACGTTAAATGCATTTTTTGCGCCACGCTTTCCGTCATCTGTTAATCTTTAGGCAACTGACTCGCGAGTTACTTTATTTTAAAATTATTGTTATCCGCATACCGGCAGCGTATTAACACTTTATTTTCTACTTAATTTTATTGAGATTACATACCGTCGTGATGAGGGATCTAAACCGTTCCTGTAATAAACATCTGTAATAGCGATGATGAAAAAGTTCCAGTAGGCTTTCACTTCTAAAATACGAGGGTGGACATTTAATACCTGAATCGTTTCGCCGTTGCGGGCCGAGCTAAAGGCGTTGAAGGATTCAGTAGAGAGAGCTCGCGTCTTTTAGAGCTCCCTCGCCTCTCCATCGCCACTTCTCACTCTGCACGCCGAGCGCCTGCAGCCATGGAATTTAGAGCTGCTGTTTTTCGAGAGGGGAAAAATAAGCTTTTAGTTACACTTCTTTTTTTTTCTGGCAACACATCCTGTTCTCCTCAGTCGGTGAGAGTGTTAACATTGTGAAATTCTCAAAAAAAACAAAAAAAAAAAACAAGGCTGTAATGCGTCCCCGCTGCAGAGGACCGGGCCGCTGCAGCGAGCGCTGTGGTGATATTTCATTAGCGGTGAGGGAGCGAGCGCTGCCCCGGCCCGTTGAGCACGGCGACGCGGGACGGCCGTAAACGCGTGATGAAAGAAATGGCAGTTAGGGCTGGACACACACACACACACACACACACACACAAACCTCTTCTCTTCCTCCGGTCTCCCTCTTTCTCTCACCTCGCTTCTGTCTTTCTCCCTCTCTTTCTCTCTCCTCTTTTTTCTCTCTTCCTCTCTTTTTCTCTTTTGCACTCTTTCTATCGGCCTCTCTCATCCTATCTTTCTCACCCTCTCTGTTTCCCCCTTTCTCTCTTTCTTTCTCCCTCTCTCCCGCTTTTCCCTCTCTTCCTCTCATTCTCTTCCTCTCCCTATCTCTCCATCCCTCTTCCTGTCCTTCTCACTCCTGCCTCCCTCACTTCCTCCTCCACTCTCTCTCTCTCTCTTCCCTCGCTCTCCTCTTTTTCCCTGCATTCAAGTGATGTCGGGTCGTACTTTCCTCCGAGTCGGGAATACGTCACAACTCAGCCATCCGAGTAGTTCGGTCAGAAAATTAGAGAACATTTCCTCAACTGTTTACACACATTGCCAGCCTTCTAGGCTAACGTTAGCAATCGAGCTAGCGATAGATTAGCTAGCAAGCAATCTTCGGCTATTTCAGGGGATTATGAATGTAAATATCAAACGAAATTGAATGTTATTGGCGTATACTTCAATTTAAAAACTTTAAAAAAGTACTAAAATTTGTACTTGTGGTTCATTTTCGGCTTTATTGTATGAAATTTCTTACATTCACATGTGACTGCGCTCTGTTCAGCCATGTTGGAAACTCTCAATTTGTGCTGCATCTACAATCCCGATTTCTCCGACTTGATCATCCGACATAATAAGGTGATCATGTGGCGTTTCCTGGTCTGAAACTCGTTCAGACCGTAAATCTAACACCACTTGAATGCAGCGTTTCTCCCCGACTTTCTCTCTCCCTCATCCTGTCTCTCGCCCTCTTTATTCCACTGCCCCTGTCTCTCTCTCTCTCAATCTTTCTATCTCCTCCTCCTCCCTCTCTCTCCCTTTTTCTCTTCCCCTCTCTCCTTCTTGCGCTTCCTCATCTTGTCCTCCCTTTCTCCCTCTCTCCCCACTCTCCTGCTTCTCTCTGTATCTCTCTATCCTCCACTCTCCACACCCTCTCTTTCCTTATCCCTCTCTCTCTCTTTCTCTCTCTTTCTCCCTGTCTCTCTCATCTTTCTTCTCTCTTCCTTATCCTCTCTGTCCCTCTCCTTCTCTGTCCACCATCCCCTAATTCTCTTCCTCTCTCTCTCTCCCAATATTTCTCCTTTTTCTCTCTCCCTCTCACTTTCTCTCTCCCCATTTTTCTCTTTCCCTTCTCCTTCCCTCCCTCCATCCCGTTCTGGCCCAGCTCTCTGTCTGCTGTCCCGCCTGTCATGTCGAGCCCTTTTTCCAGCCAGGCATCGTTTTGCTTCTTTATTACCCCACATTAGGAATGTCCCTCGGGGGCTTCCGTCTGGTAAATTTGGCCCGACTGCCTCTCCATATCATAAGCGGTAGCCGACAATGAATTAGTGGGGCCTTTTAAAATGTTATGTTCCTTTTGTTAGGTGTACAAGACTTCTGTGAGACATGAATGTGTGTGTGTGTGTGTTGTCTTCAGTGACCTGTAACTATGGAAACGGCGGTTGCCAGCACACGTGTGACGACACGGACTCGGGGCCGGTGTGTGGCTGCCACCAGAAGTACGCACTGCACTCAGACAGCAAGACCTGCATCGGTGAGTGACAACCAAGATGGCTTCCCCACTCACCCACTCACACACACACACACACACGCACACACACACACACACACGCAAACATATTGTTCTCCTTTGTCTTATTGATCCATCTCCGGCGGGTCTTCATTTACACTGTTTGTATTGATCAAAAATGGAGACACACACCATGCACATGCACACTCACAGGCGCGTGCATGCATTTGCACACTCACTCACTCACTCATACACACACACACGCACACACACACACACACACACACACACCCTGAAGCTCTCATATGTCACAGCTGTTTAACTGTAACATCTGTGGTATGATATAAGGCCCCGAACCGTCCCAGTGTAGCAGAGATGATTTTAAAAGAAAGAGAGACAGTGAAGGAGTGAGCGGGGGGGGTGGAGGGGGGGGCAGATACATCATCTCCCGGCTCCCGAAAACTTCTCCTCCCCTTCCCCCGGCCTCGACTTATTTAAACACTCTCAACAAAAGAGGCAGGGAGCCGCTCGCACACACACACACACACAGACGGAGACAGAGAGAAGCGCTAATGTAGCAGGACATCGCCACATTCGGCGGTGCAAAGATTTCTGCCACGATGTCACGTGATAAAATATAATCCGTCCACATTTGACATGGACAATAATGTAGTTTCATACTTAAAACGACACACCCTATTCAACCAGTTCCTACTGTGAAAGCTGTTGCAGAGGTCTGACTTCATGCATCTATCCTGCATTAGTACCAAATCTCTGGTTTCTCTCAGCCAACGACTTCCTTGTAATTGAAACGGCTAAAAAAAAGAGAGCAAAACTTGATTTTTCCAAACGATTCCTTTTGGTGATAGAGCCAAACTGCAGCAGTGTTATTCAATAAATATATTATAATAAATATACTGGGCACAGATTAAAAAAAGCCAAAACATGATGTCTCTCTCCTCTCAGTCTCTGTCTCTGTCATCTATGCCACATAAGCATCTGTCTCTCACACACACACACTATGATTATACCCGTTAGTACGTCTTAGAGGGTGTATTACAGTGGTAAAGTGTCAGGGCCAAGGAATGAGCAGTAATATGTTTTGGGTACTAGAGAAATCATTTAGTTGGCTGGTGGAAAATGAATGGCTGACACGTCTCCCACTCTGAAAAACACATTCATCATCTCAAAGCTCAGCCGTAGTCGACTCGGCGAGCGCGGCCAGCAGCCGAAAAAGGTCATTTTTACATATGACTGTCAACATAACCGTGCCTCCGCATCCTGGCTCTAAACCTAGAGGATATTATTTTTCATCTTGCTATTTTGCTAATCAGTAGAGGACGAATGAGCCTTTCCAGGTAAGTGGAGTTTTTCATGGCTGTGTTTCCTCCACCTTCTTCCCACTGATATTCATAGAAGAAATATGTGTCGTTTGTTCCTAAAACTCAGCCTTAAACCAACTTTCATCACTACTTCCTTGCAGCTTGTTCCTGTCACATTGGTGGCATTTGGGGTATTTGAGCCTCGAGAGCCTGTAGCCAGTCAGCTATACCAGTTTAGAAGTAATGTATTAACACAAGGATCAATCCGGGCTCAGCTGGCTAGTGCATCATTACACCATTTAATTGAGATAATGAAGCATAAAACCTCAAATAGGATCAAATGTATATATTGTAGCTGAATTTTACTACAGTTGACGTAATTAATTGCCACTTTTACCAGGCAGATTATCCTATATCCTATACTAGCCCTATACATATATATATATAGTCCTATACTTCCCTCCCGCTCCTATATTTGGCCTGGAGCTGTGGATGAAAACCATACAGGGAGTGAAAACCCTAACGCTCTACCCTCCACTCATCAAGTTTCACAGACCCACATGACATGTGACTCAGGTCTTGTGGGGGATTTGAACCCCCGATTTAATGAAACCCTGTAAAACCATGAAGCAAGACCTTATAAAAGAGATGCTGAGTTTGAAGATACAAGAGGAACTTATAACCAAAAATGTCTATTGTATGCACCTTAGCCCAGTTAGACCTAAGATGAGTGTCAGCCGAAGAGCCAAAGATCCTCACTTATCCACCAAAATCCCTATAGAGAGATAACTCATCATCTGAATCGGCATCAGTATCAGAATCAGTTTATTTGCCGTGTACAGTAAATGTTGAAGACATGGCGCAGGGACAAAATGACATTCACATTTAGCACATTTAGGGGACGTTAACATCAAGCATGTTTGGAGCGGTTTATTTGAACTCTTGAGCATTTATTATTATTATTAGTTCGGTTTGTTTGGGCATATGAGAAGAATGCCCTTTGAACTCGGATAACACCAAATAACCGCACAGAGAACCCTGAAAGTGCGAGACTCAGTCCGCTTCCAAGTGCGGTGCGGTGCAGTTCGTTAGGAATGTGAAGGTAATCCGAACCAACGACAGGAAACAGCAAAATGCACGATTTTATTGGTATTAGGAGACGGATGCTGACATCTGATAGCCAGATACTCATACTTGGAAAGTCTAGCATAACAAAATGAACTGTGGACAAACCGCAGTTTGGACTGATACTCATATTCAGCTATTTTTCATGTGTTCCTAACTGGTATGAACACCAGGGAAGGTAAATCATGACAGAGTGCAGACAAGTCCATCATGCTTAGCTAAAGTTACAGGGACTGGAATCAGATTTGTTTTGACTTCCCGTCCGCTGCCAAAATCTCAAACCTCGCAGGATGACAGGTTACCAAAACTCTGTCCAATAAACGAGCTGCTTATGAATCCATGTGACTTTTGTTTTCAAGCCCTGGTTTGTTTGCGATTGGGTAGTGCGAATCTAAATGAACCCAGTGCAACAAAGTCAACTTTTCGACTAAGGTTCGGACCAAAGAAAACGAGCTGTAGGTGTGATTGTAGCCTTAGTTACATAAACTGTAAGCTAGTGAGATCACAACCACCAGCCCAACCAAAAGACACACAATAGCACAGTTGAGTTTGCTTCTGATGATACAGTAATGAATAGCTGTTTTAACTAGAATCATGTCTTTCTGTGGCTCTTACTGCTGTTTATCTCTCACACACACACACACACACACACACACACACACACAAACACATACAGACGTATACACACATTATCTGATATTGATAATACATTTTTTGTATGTGCTGTCCTTCCTGCTGTGTTCGAACACTGGAAACACCTCTCTCTCTCTCCCTCTCCCTCCCTCTCTCTCCCTCCATCTCTCTCTCTGTCTCTACGTCTCCCTCCCTCTCTCTCTCTCTCTCTCTTTCTCTCGCTCTCCCCCCGCCTCAGACAGATTGCTATACTGCTGTCAGCAGCGGCAGGTTTTGTGTCGATAACCTTTTCCTTTCCAGCCGCCCCGAGGAGCAGCGGGACGCGCCAGCGACAGAAAGGCTTTCGAAGAGGAAGCAGTGTAAAGAATGAGAGGGAGCGGGAACCCTGCTCTCCCTCCTCTCCCGATGTCTCGTGTCTTTTCTCTCTCTCTCTCTCTCTCTCTCCCTCTCTTTCTTTCTCTCTCTCTCATACTTTGACGAGAGAAAGGACCTCTGTGTCTGTGGTCCGAGCGTCCCAACTCGCTCTGCGGGCCTACCTTTGACCCCCCCACCCCCTTTTACCCCTTTTGTGTAGCGCTGTCCTTATGCTCTTCCTTCCTCCTCCCTCCTCCTCCACCTCTGCTCCTCCTCCTCCTCCTGCTCCTCCTTCTCCTCCTCCTCCTCCTGCTTTCTGGTGATAGTAACTGATTGCCTGTCTTGTCTGAGCATCCATGCTAAAAACGAAATCAGGTGGAAGTAAGGATAAACCCTGAAAGAAATAAGCACCGCACAAAGAGGAAAGCGAAGAGTTTTACAGACTCTGGGTGGGGGGTCGGGGGTCGCGTGACACTGTGTCAGAACGGACGTCTCAATTGCAGCCTGATCTTACCTAGAGCTCCCACTAAACCAAACTTAACCTCCTCCACCTCCTCCTCCTCCTCACATGTCCAAACCAAACAAAAACAACGAAACAACCGCCTCACCGAGCAACGAAAATCCTGTTAGCGTGCAAACCCCCAAAAAACCGACGACACAAAACCGACCTCAACGCCTCATCCCCACCCATCAACCCCCTTCCCCGCTCCATACACCTTAATAGAGAGACAGGAACCTGCACCTCCAACCCCCACCCCCCCCCCTTCCCCCCAGCCCCCATTCCGGCTCACATAACACGCCTCTGTCATGCCATTCCTACTGCATGCCTCCTCTCAGACATGCTCTATCATCCGCTCATCCATCTGTCCGCTCTCACCGTCGCGTCTCTCACTAATCTCCAGCCTTTCCGTCTGTCTGACTGTCTGTCTGTTTGTGTGTCTGCCTGCCCAGCTGCATGGGAGAGTCTCTGCATTCGTATGGTTTCCTTTTTTTTATTGTTCTGTTTTGTTTATTTTTATCTTTCATTTTTTCCCTTTTTTTTTTTGAATTGCAGTACATTATTATTAATAATAACAACCCTGGTCCTCCTGTTTTCCTGCCAGTGCATTGGTTAGTACTCTCCTCTTAGCTGTAGTAGTGTACAGTGGATTAACTCTTCCCCCTCCTTGTCCTGTGTAGGTTTGGCTCTCTAAACACTCCCCCTCTCTGTGGGCCTCCGAGAACCGCTTAGTCCTATAGCCTCTTTAGGAGTGGCCGGGACTCTTCTCTTCCCACCCCTCCTGAACCTTCCTTACACATCCACCCCTCACACACACACACACACACACACTCGCATTTTCTCTCCCTCCAACATGCACACACTCACACAGACACCAATTTCACACACACTCAAGCAAGCGGACGCTCAAAAGCACGCACACTGGTATGCACAAGCTCTCGATTCAACAATCGCACACACACACACACACACACATGCATTCACACAGCCGCATCTCACCAGTTAGTTGAGCGCCAGAAAGCCTCTATTCATCCCTGAGTGTACTTCAGAGAGTCCTCCACTTTGTCCATCAAGCGCCTGAGAGGAGAGAGAGAAAGCAGTAGCGGGCCCGGGCCGGGGCAATGGAAGGGACATTAATTACCCCCTCATCCGAAATCCCCCCCCCCCCCCCTCCCCCCCTTTCCATAGGACTGTGTGTACATCAAAGGCGTCCACAGTCCTTTTGCACCAAGTGGCGTTGGCCCTGCGCCCCCATTCACAGAGAGATGCTCATTCAGAGCCTAATGACTCAGGCCCAGTGAAAGGCAGCCTCCCTCTCCCAGCCCGACGCCCATCAGCCCAGCCATCCTAACACCGCCGCTCAGCCCCAAGCGCATATCTGCATGCCATCTTAACCGTGACCTCCCCCCCCCCCCCCCCCCCCACAAAACCATCCCTTCCTCCTCCTCCTCCTCCTCCTCTTCCTCCCTCTCTTCTCTCCCCTCCCTCACCCCCCCTCAGCTTGGGAACGTGGTTTTCCAGCGTTGACTGTTAAAGCCAGTTGTGATGTGTTCCATAGACAAACAGGCAACCAGCGCTGCCCCCAGACTACCTCCTCCTCCTCCTCCTCCTTTTTTCTGTGCATGCCCTCCCTCCCTCCCCCCTTACACTCCCCCCCCCTCAGCCCCATTTCTCAATGTGTGCACCCCTCCTTCCCTCATATACGTCTCCCATTGTGGGCCATGATGGGACTGGTTTTTCCTTTATCCTCCTACTCTCTCTCTCTCTCTCTCTCTCTCTCTCTCTTGATCTCTCCTCTCTCGTACTTTCTCGTCATCCTTTCTTCTCGTCATCTTGTCATCGCTCAGTTGTTTTCCGAGTCCCTCCCGCTGCTGCAGCGTCTGTTTGACCTCCCGTCCTCTTCCCCTGTGTCACCCGTTTTCCCTCTTTTTGTCTTCATCGTCACCCCCTTCCCTCGCTTTTGCCCCATCCCCGACCCCCCCCCCCCCTACACTTACGCAGCTTGTCTTGGACATGCTTGCTCATTTGCTCCCTTCCCGTATCCTCCCTCCTCTCTTTCTCTTCTTCCTCCTCCGTCCTAACGCGAGGGAATCATTGCTGACAAAGTGTGGCTGTTTGATATGGAAGACAGAAACACCATCGGCGACAACAGCAACGTCAACATCAGAAACAAACCCCCCTAACCTCCACCCCAACCCCACTTCACCCCCCCAAAAACCCCCTCACCCCTAAATTATCATCACCTCTTTATTTGATTTTTTTTTTTTATTTGTCCTCCCTGAACCCTCCCCCTCCACCATCCCCCCTTCCTACCGCTTCATTTTGAAAGCTAAAGACTGATACTGATCATTTTTCACTTATTTTATTTTGGATTTTTTTTATTTGCTCTGGGGGATTTTATCATTTGTTTGGGGATTAACACTCTAACAGGGATTTTGGCGCTTCTTCATCGCTTCTTGCTTCTTGGCTTTGGTTTTTTGCTCAAACGCCAAGAGGGGCTGAAGGTCTGGTCATTTGGGCTTCTCATTAACCTGCTGCTCACTGTTTGTCCCCTTGTCACTTGTGTTTTAGAGAAAGATGAGGCTGCAATTGAGAGCTCTGAGTTCAATGCCACGTCAGTAGCTGATGTGGACAAGCGGGTGAAACGGCGGCTACTTATGGGTAACTCTTTTCTTCCTCTTTCTATGTGTTGCCATGGCGCTTGTGCTTGTATCCCCGACTCTACTCCTCTCCGTTCCTCCTCGTCCTCCTCTCTCTGTCTTTATTTTATCTTTTTTTATTTATTTTTTTTGTACTTTTTTTGAAAAACCTTTGGTGCCCACTGTGTCTACTCCCAAGGTCACAGTGTTGTTGCAACTGTATCTAACGTGATGAAAAAAGGAGAAAAAGAGGTCGCTGTTTTCCTTTAAACCCTGCCTCCCCAACTCTACCTGTCATATTTCTGGATGGCTCTAGGTTTCTCTCAATGACTAACATTTGCTATCCCAGTTGCACCTCACTCCAAACGTTTCATGGGCACGGTCAGGTCAGGACATCTTTGACAAAATAGGACATTGTATTACCAAGGAAAAACCCTTGAAAAGCCTGTAGACTCAGATTGCTCCACGATTACAGAACCCCGCCTCATCCCCGATAACGTACAACACAAAACCCTTCTATGCTGTACTTTACACAAGGTTCTCATACCAACAATCCTCAGAGGGGACGGTAAAGGTGAGGAGGGCAACACCTACCCCGTAATATCTTTGGTGTTGTTGAAACTGTCTCAAGAGATCCCAGCCCTGTCCCCTTAGTGCAGGAATCTGTTGGGCCTTGTGTTCAATCACGCTTGTCATCCAGAAGTCAGCGAACTGGACGACACAGCGACCAAACGGATGTATTGTGAATTTGGATCAGTGCTGTCAATAATAAACATATTTTTCCGCTGCTTTTGAAGACTCTTTATTCCTCCGCTACTTCCAGATGCTGGCTTTGATTGAATAAAGGCCTCAACATTTGCCTAACCCAGGGGTTCCTAAACTTCTTCATGTCAAGGACCCCCCAAATTGGTGCACATTAGAAGATGGACCCCCATTTGATAAGATTTGTCCCAAGGAACCCCATCTGAGAAGGTTTTTGTCATCAGATGTGACTTACAGAATTACACAAGTGTCTATTCTGGTGGGGTGATACTTATAGCGGGGAGAGTGAAACTTATGATGAAAAAAGTCATGATATACAGTACATTCTCTCATTCTCTCTCCTGTTCCTCATTTTTACTGGGACCGCCCTGGCAACCCCCTCAAGGACCCCTTGGGATCCCTGGACCCCACTTTGGGAACCACTTGTCTATCCCGATCCATTCTGTTTTCTTTGTCCCTTTACTCCTCTTTGGGTTTTTTTTTTTATTCTCACTATAACTCTCTTTGAGATGCCAAGGGGGAGGACATGAACACTTAAGACACAAAGATATTATGCAACTGATGAATTATTACTGTTGCTGTTGCTGCTGTTATTAATGTTACTGTTCAGGGTTGGTGAGAAAAACAACACCCAAACGACATCAAGATGGTTGCGTGAAAATGTACAGTATGAGGGATTAGTGATTTTAGTTTGGCACTCCTACTCTGAGAAAGTTGGTAGGCCATGATTTTGTTTTCTAATTAGAAACTCTCTATTCTGAAGGTTTAATCTTAGCAATTTTCTACTGTTCCACTCTCATCGGTGGACTAAAATGGATATTTCATATGATTTATACAAAAAACAAGAGTTTGACACAGAGGACTACACCCTGCCGCTTCTGTCATTTGGACCTTCAAACCCTTTCTCCTTGAATTAGTGAACTTTTTCCCCCTGAAGAAGAACATACAGTGGCTTGATTAATCAGACTAACCCAAACTAAATGGGTGATCCATTACTAATACTACTTCTGAAGCAACATCTCATGCTCTAATTTCATCCTCCACTGTTTTGAACTTAACTCTTTTATTTTCTAAGGCAGAAGTACTTCAGAAATCCTTCCTGGTTTACTGTACGCTGAAATGTACTGTAGAGTCCAGTGTGTTAGCCTGGGAGGACATGCTGTTCAGTACTTCTACATGTTTAATTTCAACAGGTTCAGGTGGACAGCAGGTCGGAGACGTTGTGGATTTGGTTTTAGGAATGCCACCTCGTCCCTTTTCTTCCTCTCTGTCCCCTCTCATCTCTTTACAATACCTTTTTAACCAAATGTTTTATTCCTCCTCTCTGGCTAAACCCTGACTGACATTGATGTACCAGCGTGTCACCTGTCCTGATGGCGTTCCAGTTCATCTTCTGCCCTTTTGTAATAATGTAATGTCATGTAATGTGATACTTAATTGATCCCTGTAGGGAAATTCTCCTCTCGCTTTCCTCCCCTAAGAAGGAGGTTAAAGGTCAGGGTCACCTACAGCACCCCTGGAGCTGGTAGCGATTTCAGTGTCTTGGTTAAAGACACGTCAGCAGGGCAGATGTTTCTCGGTTGAAGGGCAGTCTCTCTAGACATTATGATATCCTGATCTTCTACTATAGTTCCCTCCAGGTTCATTCAGGCGATGTCTGTATCTAGCTGGCCCCCAACAAACCTCTCTGATTGCTCATCAGACATAGAGATCCCATCATTGTTCCTTACAGGAATCACCCCAAAATTAAAGTTCAGTCATTATCTCCTCACCCCTATTTCAGTTGAAGCTCCGTTGAAGTTTGTAGGACCACCAAACAGAGTTAGACCCCGTAGTTCCATCTCCAAAACTGCTTTTTACAACTCCAAAAAAAGCATAAAATGTCCATCAGATTTCTCCAAACAACTTGTGCAGCATAATCCAAGTGTACAGTACGATTGCACTGTGCATCAAAAAGTCCAGTACTTGTCTTATTATCTCCTTGATTTTCCTCACTGACACTCTGGTCGACCAGGCGCACGACTGTTGGCACGTTCTAAAACAAAGCATTGTCAGGAAAATCTAGAAATCTAGGAGATACTGAGATAAATATTGGACTTTTGGACCCTCAGTGCAATTGTTTGGCTACAAAACACTTGAATGATGCTGCACAAGCTGTTTGGAGAAATTTGATGGACATTTTATGCTTTTTTTGGAGCTGTAAAAAGATGGCCCTGTTCAATAGTTTGGGAGAAGACTGAGATGAAACTAAGGGGGTGAACTTGTTGTGTGTTTGGTGGTCCTACAAACTTCAATGGACTTATGACTGACATGTAGGTGAGTAGATAATCACAGAATTTTCATTTAGGGGTGAACTATTCCTTTAATTTCCTGAAACAGGACTATTTCAGTGGGATGTTTATCTAAAGCATTTTTACAGAACTGTGCATGTTTTCGTATGTTTTCTGTTTTGTGTGTTTTGGGCCCCGGTAGGAATCTGATCTCTAATCCTGGTTGTGTTTGTGTCATAGTCTTGCTCAAACCATTGAGCAACACAAGTTCATGTTTACTCTAGAATTGACTGACATTGCTAGTTTATCAGTTTATATTGCAGATTAATATTTAATCTTAGAAAAATCCTAAAAATCCTCTCAAAATTCCCTCAAAATGCCTTTTAGGGAATTCTGTATATAGCAAAAGTGTTTCTGTGATATTTATTGAATATTCAGTGTGCGAGTGGGTGTGTGCATGCACACGTGCTAGCCTGCTTTCGTGCCTCTGTGCGCGCATGCAGGTGTGCATGAATGAACAAGTGTGCATGCATGTGGCTGCCGGGAACACAGAGGCCACCCCAGTGATGGACTGGCACGGCCTGAACAGCATCAGTGTGTTAGATTTGACACTGCTATCAGTTTGTCTGCCTCCTCTGACACACGGCGTTCCTGTCTCAATACGTCTGCCGCGGCTGTAGACTCGATGCCCCCGCCGCCATCAGACAACACGCTGATCAAGACAAATGGAGCCGCGGCCTCGGCTTTAGTGAAAGCGTGCCGCTGAGACGAGGACACGTTCGAGGAAGAGAGGGAGCGAGATGGAAAGGAAAGAGAGGGCAAGGGGGAAAGGAGGGACCGTGGGCGAGTCGATGAAAAGTCATTCCGAGACATTTCATAATGTGGATATTGAATGAATAGAGCTAAATCAAGAGCCAGGTGCTGGACACATGTGAGGGAAGTGTCGAACAGAGAGAGTCAGTGGGGCTACATTGACTGCGGCTCCAGAGTCCAAATAAACCACTCACCTTGGGACAGATGGGGCTCAGCTGAGGTGTGTGTGTGTGTGTGTGTGTAAGTATATGGACATAGCGTGATTACGGGCCGGAGCTGTGCTGACTGACAGCTGATTTAGGTGCCCATCACGGCCCAAAAGGGGATCTTGTTAAGTGCTGAAAAGCGATCGTGCCCCTCTCACCTTCTCACAACTGAGCAGCAGTTGCCGTTACTTGGCATGATGCTTCAGTATACACAGCACACGTGGTTTCTCTCTCATGCTCTCCCGCTTTAATCAATAGAACATGTGTCCTCCCGCTCACGGAAAGAGTGGTTTGCACCGGTCAGCGTTTCCGTGCGAGGAGTGTGATGGACATGTGTATACTTACTGTCTTTCCCGCCGCTCCTCTACCCCTCGCTGACATATTGTAATCCCTACAGATGAGGCTGCATGCCGCCTGTGGGGAGGTTCAATCGGCAAGAGGAAAGTTGTATTCGTTGGCTTTCGCCTTGGCTCTCAGCCAGCGCTGCCGCCCACCCGCACCTCACCCCCCGTTCACATGAACAAGACAGACCAGTCATCTTCATCTCTCACCAGTCACTGATTCCCCTGCAACACCCCTCTTCTCCACTGCCGGTCTCCTCCGACCTCCCATCCTCTGAAAATCGTACATGAACACTTAGATGTGTTGCCCAATCCTACTTCCTCCTTCTGCTTCAGTTTCTGTCAGAGTTAAGGCACCCAATGACTGATCTTTGTTATCTGAGGTCTAAAGGTTTACTTCTTAATGCTTAACAACTGGAGAGTTTCATTCTAAAATTAGATATCCTATAAGCAATAGCACAAAATGAAAACAAGCTAAGGTATTTTTTAAATACAGAGTACGTAACTGAACTGAACTGCGGCCATTTTTGACCTGGACCCTATTTTTGTGACCAAAACCTTGTCAATTGCTTCACTATTGAGCTTCTTATGTCTTGCTTGCCTGTGTGCACGGCTTTCCAGTACAGCCCTCAAAAAGACACTCCAAAAATCAATCCCAAAAGCACCTAAAGCATGGCTTTTCAACTTATTGACGCTCAGTCTGTAATGAGACATGTATATATTTAATTTTCAGCCGCAAAAAGCCGCTAAAGCAATGGCAAGGTAGCATCAAAACTGTATAAGAAAGGCATGACTTTAAGTAATTTTCATTTACATCTTTTTACCAACATGTTTCATCACAGAACGGGCAATCATTGTGTAGAAAAAGACAGACTTTGGATGCTTTTGGGGTTGATTTTTGTTAGGACTGTACTGGAGAGCCTCGAACCCAGGCAAATAAGAAGTAGCCTTATACTGAAGGAATTGACAAGATTTTGGTCAGAATTGATTGATATGATTTAGAAAACGATGGGGAAATAGGGTCCAGGTTGAAAATGGCTGGAGTTAATGCTCTAAATCCTTGGCTGACATATTGTTACCACTATTCCAGACTGGATCCTCTATATTTCACAGACTTTGAACTTCATGTAATGACACTTTTTGTCCAGAACAGATAGGTAGCATTTTGGAAGTTAAACCCTTCAACTGTATAAAATGTGTAAAATATCCGATCAGAATCCATCACTGGTGGATTCAGTCCTCCTGATAGAGAAGCTGTATGCAGAAATATGCCCCTGCACACACAGCAGGAGGAGGCTAAGACAGAAATATGCAGGGTTAGGCGGAGGGTGTAGAGGCTGGGAGAGGGGGACGAGGGGCTTGTCCAGCACATCAATCAGGCCGAGCGGCGTGTCTGTGTTCCTGCGCTCAGCCTGGCCCTGGGGCGGGGCGTGGCGAGGAGAGGGGCTCTGAGCAGGACTGTACTCACCCTCAACTAATGATAGGGCCCACTGTACTCAGTATAAATCACTCTGACCCATAAACACCACCTCCACACACTCACACACACACACACACACACACACGCTCGCATCAAGCGGACACACATATGCATGCAAGTACACTTTTACATGCACGCAAACATTCACTGACACACCACACACATGCACCCACGTTTACATCAACTGTATACACCTGTGTGGGCACGTACACACACTCTCACACACACACACACACACACATAGTGGACAGGGGTCTGCTGCCGTACCCTACAGCACCCATCAGACAGGCTGCCTGGATGATGGAGTGTCTTTCCTTCCAGCCTTCCTCCACGCTGTTTTTCAGCAGTGTTTAGTCTATAGAAACCTCATGCCCTCTCTTTGAAATACTTTGCCATTCTGGACATAGTTTTGGTATTTTGAAATAGTTTGCTATTCTCGGACTTTGAACATCTCCAGGGAGAGAGGTGGACATGAAAAGGAGGAAATGATGAACAGATTAGCATAGTGAGAAATAAATGGAGGGTAGAAAACATATTAATGAAAAAGAAAGACAGAGGGAGTGAGTTTGTTGTTTGGAATTGCATGAGGGAACACAAACAAGTCTACAGACACCTTCCTGCTTTTGATGGAGAGCGTCGGCCATCTTGGCTCTGATGAGGTGCTGTTTGTGACTCTGCATTCTAAAAGGGCATTATGCTAATGCGGCGACCTCTAGACGTGGATGTGTTTGCCGGCCTGAAAGGGCTTTTCCTATTTCCTCCTCACTTCATTCAAGCACACAATCTCCAGGCATTTTAATTAAATGGGAAAAGCTGCCAAAGGAGAGGACTATCTCTGATTTACATATCGCTGTTGTCTGGTGAAAACCGCTCATCTCCAAAATGTCAACTTTTCAGGGGCGAAGAAATACAGCCTCGTTTTAAGCTTGATGACCACATGTTTCTGACTTTGTCCAACGATTTTTTAAGGGTTTCATAAGCCCAAGTATCGTAGAATTTTCTTAACTCGTAGATGAATTCAAGTTAAAACATGAAAATCAGTTACAAGTGGAGTTGCAAGGTTTTCACATGACAACAGCGATATGTATCTGAGATTATTTCACCAATCGCAGTGAACTGAGACAGCTTTCTCTGGAATTACTGAAGTCAAACCCAGTGAGAGCAGAACAGTTACTATGCGAAATTTCCTTATTAGATCTAGTTTTATTGAATCCCCTTCAACAAACATGAGTCAACGTCAAGTTTCAGCCTCCTCAGCACTTCTTGAGGCCCATTGGGAAAGTGTGAGCTGAGCTTTGCTAAAGCAACAGTGGCTGTGCAGGTGAGCTAGAGTTACCATTAGTGCCTGTTTGTTTTGGGATCAGCTCAGGCAATATTCACAAGTCCGAGCAAACCTTATCTGCGCCACGTACAAGAACATTTTTCTGCAGGAAAATATACACGTCGGCCCTGCCGAGTGTGTTCCAGACTTACTCAACCTTGCACTAACTTTATTTTTCTCTCTACTTACCTTAACCTACCTTTTGTTTTTTAAATGAATACTTTCTTGTCACTTTTGGAAACAGGAGCTACCTTTGGGCCAACGAGTTCTTCACCCTCCCTTGTCAGCAAAATGTCGTCTGTTATACTTTTTGTATTGTTGTAATAATCTACATTATTGTCAGTGATAAACAAATCCTGATTGTGACTGTCTATGTGTATGAACACTGTGTTTTACTGCATATGAAATTTCTCTAATGATATGACACTCTTCTAATGGAAAACTGGAGCCTCATGATGTGTGTTTCTTTATTTGTGTATTGAGAAAGCTACATATACCTTAAGAAGACATAATATAATACGTTATATCCTTAATACTATGCCATGCTGTTGTCCTATTGTGTATTCTTCCAGTGCATGTAGCTTTGTCTCAACCCACATCACCTTCAGTGTGTGTAGTCTCTCTCTCATGGTCAGACTGTATTTCAGAAGAAGGGGTAGCAGGTTAACATTCCCCCCCTTCTCTCTCTCTCTTTTCCCGCCTCTGTCCCGCTGTGTGTTGTGCGTCTCCAGAGACCTGCGCCGTGAACAACGGCGGCTGCGACAGGACATGTAAAGACACGGCCACAGGGGTGCGCTGCAGCTGCCCTGTGGGATTCACCCTGCAGCCTGACGGCAAAACCTGCAAAGGTCAGTAAAGAGAGTGTGTGTGAGAGTGTGCGTGTATGTGCGTCTATGTGCGTGTGTGTGTGTGTCTACTATGTGTGGACCTGTTCAACTTCTGTACCAGGTTGAACTCTATGGAGGCCTGTTGAGGTCCATGCAGAGATGTTGTTGAAATGCTAGAAAACTCAAAGGTGCATGCAACTTTTCGAGGGTTGTCCTTAATATCGTATACGTAAACTGTTCTGAAGAAAAAGAGATCCAAGGCACTCTAAAATGGGTTAAAAAGCCTTTATTCTAATTAACGATTCATTACGAAAAGTCTGAAAACTGTGCCTGATGTATTTCGGCCCCATAGCCTTCATCGTTGTTGGGAAGCATCATGACTGGAAGACCCTGTTTTACATAGAGCTCCCAACCCTACTATGTTTAACATCAGAAGCTAAGAAGATTTCCAGCGTTCTGTTTTTCAAGACTTACACCGTTACTTGGTCTGTTGGTAGATGCATGAAGGTGGAATCAACTAAACGCAGAAACCATTTGATGGTGATGTAAATCCAAATCAGCACAAAATAATCTTGAACTGATATCAGAGAGATTTCACAAAACGATGCAGGCAGCAGCTATGGACGACTAACTGATTTTTCCACTATACTTACATGGATTTTCAGTGTTGGTGCAGGCTGCGGTATCAACATCTGTTCAATGTCAAACTATCTGTTTGTGTGTCCATTCTTGTGGGCCTGTTGAACTTTTGTTCCTGGTTGAACTCTACGGAGAACTGTGAGGCCTGTAGAGGTCCGTGCAGAGCTGCTGCTGTAACGCTGTAAAGGTCAAAGGTCACGGTCGCTGTTCACTGAGCGCTCTGTGGTCTGGCCTACCTGAGGCTGGTATGACTGGCATCTGAGTGATCCAGAGCCAACCCCAACCCCGCTGGCCGCTTCGCTTCCCCTCGCATGGCGCTCCGGTTGCGGTCACTGGCACTGCCGCCGGTTGTTGTTGTTGATTTTGCCGCTAAGCGTTTCTCCGCTTCCGACAGCCCGCCGGTGACGTCAACGACGGTGGTCCGAGACGCGGGCCGCCACAGCTCAGGCCCAAACCCCCAAACAGATTATTATAGCGTTTTGGCTTTCCTCTAAACAAACAAGCATGCCCGAATGAGGCTGACCCGCGGGTTCAAGCAGAGGAAAATGCCGTCCTTTACGGGCAGCGGCGCTCTGTTCTGCTCTAACAGGACAAAGCAACAGGCTTATGCTGCGGTGAGCAGGCGGAAGGAGGCGTTCTGTTTATGAGCTTGGTTGCATCAAAGTAGACAAATCCATCCACAACGTCAGTAAGAAAGGCTGAAAAATTGGATCCATACCTATATTCACCCAAGACAATACACTGAAGGTACAAAAGATCAGGGACACCTTCCTGATATTGAGTTGCAGCCTCTTTTGCCACATCTCAGTTGTCTCAAAGCTTAAAAATCCTTCAGTAACAGTCTGCTTCTCTTTATCTACATCTCCTCCTTTGGATTCACCTCATCAGTGTACTTCAGGAAAATAATAAATGTCCCAAATATTTTGTACATTCAGTGTATACTGTAGCAAACAGTACCATAATTATGCCTTTTATACAATGGTTCCCAATGTGTAGTGAGTGAAAGGTTTTCTCCAAAGTAGTGTAGATAGAGAGGAAATCAACAACTAGCTGACTAGCTCACTGGTTACCACAAGAGTTGGCATAGCAACCAATAAAATACATCTTTGACCAATCAGGCTACCTGTTGTATAATATCTGTTCAGTTACTGTGCCAGTGCAGGTTAGGGAGGAGAGGAGGATAGCGAAGCCGTTTCAGATGCAAACATTAATTTGATTTCAGATGATCTGAACCTCCTCCCAGCCTCTCTCTCTGTCTGTACGGATGGAGAGGGGTAGTGGCAGGGAGCTCCACTGCTCAACCAAACCCCACATGTGACAAACATGTTCAAGGAGAAGTGGGAGTCGTCATAGCAACGAGGTGCAGGTCACGTGACGACCGGTGATTCTTTCTATGTCAGAATCTGGGCGCCTCGTGTGAGTGTGCTCTTATAAATCGTATAATACCGTCTGTGTGTGTTGCTGTGTGTGTGTATATGTGTGTGTGTGTGTGTAGTGTGTGTGTGTGTGTGTGCCCGCGCGCTCCAGAGTGTGTGTTTGCGAAATGAGTGTCAGGCAGTTTGAGAATGTGGCATGTAGGTGTGTGAAATCCTGGAGCCGGAGCTGTCTCAGGCCTGGCAGGCAGACGACGCGTCGGCAAACTTTGAGTTGTTTGAACAGTGAGGCCCACGCTGGCCACTGTCTGTCTCTCTCTCTCTCTCTCTCTCTCTCTCTCTCTCTCTCTCTGTGTCTGTCTCTCTCTCTCTCTCTGTGTCTGTCTCTCTCTCTCTCTCTCTCTCTCTCTCTCTCTCTCTCTTCTGTCTGTCTCTCTCTCTCTCTCTCTCTTTCTCTCTCTCTCTCTCTCTCTCTCTCTCCCTCTCTCTCTCTCTCTCTCTCTCTGTGTCTGTCTCTCTCTCTCTCTCTCTCTCTCTTTCTGTCTGTCTCTCTCTCTCTCTCTCTTTCTCTCTCTCTCTCTCTCTCCCTCTCTCTCTCTCTCTGTGTCTGTCTCTCTCTATATCTCCCTCTCTCTCTTTCTGTCTGTCTCTCTCTCTGGTCTAATGTTCTTTTAAACCTCTCTGCTCCCCTTTCTGTCTCTCTCTTTTTCTCTCTCTCTGTCTGCTTCTCTCTCTCTTTCTCTCTGCCTGTCTCCCTCTCTCCCTCTCTCTCTCTCTCTCTTTCTCTGTCTGTCTGTCTGTCTCTCTCTCTCCCTCTCTCCCTCTCTCTTTCCCTCTGTCTGTCTGTCTCTCTCTCTCTCTCGCTCTCTCTCTCTCTTTCTGTCTGTCTCTCTCTCTCCCTCTCTCCCTCTCTCTCTCTCTCTGTCTGTCTGTCTCTCTCAGGTCTAAACCTCTCTGCTCCCCTTTCTGTCTCTCTCTCTCTCTCTCTCTCTCTCCCTCTCTCTCTCTCTCTCTCTTTCACACACTCACACAGAGACAGCGCCATCCAGCTGCAGATCTAGGAAATACAGTAATTGACCACAGCCACAGTAAAGATAGCCAAAACAGAATAAATCAGTCAATCCCCTATATGACAGTCTCTCTCTCTCTGTGTTGCATTAACTACCAGAATCACAGTATGATTTCCATGTGAGCGAGCTGGAGTCTTGTCAGTGACAAGATGTTTACAGACTGGCTGCCAGTGGATTATTTACCCAAACCTAATGGAAAGTAGTTGCACTGTTGCAATAGATTAAGATGTGCTGTATGTGCATCAGAAAAATCACTTTAAAGTGGGGTTGAGGCCAGATAGTTACTCTCATCCAGTGGAGTTTTTTTTGAGAGGTCAGTTACTTTTGAAATAGAGTAAATGAATGGGTTTGTATGTACATCGTACATGTACAAATGAAAACAGAATCACACAATACAGAGCCCTCTTTGAGCCCAACCATCAGACCCCAGCAGCCTCACACACGGCCTCTGCCGCCAGGCCTGGAATGGTCGGGATCCAGCGTTGCATGCTGGGAGAACATCTTGGCTTGTTGCTCAGATGTCAAGTTCAAGCCCGGCAGCTTGTGCGAACACTTCCACTCTGTCTCCTGAGGTGATTTGTGGTCCTGACAGAACCCGGCATTTACGGCGGTGGAAAAATGAAACGTCCTCTGTTCCCCCCTCTGTTTGCGGGGCTGAGTTGAGTGGGGAAGATGGATAGGGGTGCAGTCCGGCTGCGCCCCGCCCAGATAATTTGGCTGCGGATCGGCCCCCGGGCTCCATAAATCCCCGGGCGGGGATAAGCGCTGAGGGGAGCTGAGAGACACAGAGCAGGCGGCGCACATCGATCAGCGTCTATCACCCGGGCACCGAGCAGGAAAACACCGCCGCGCCACCTGACACCGCACACTCGCTCTGACACAAGCACGCAACAGCTTCTCATAACACACACATCGAGGGTCACCGGAGTGTGTCCGATACCGGATACCTACACTGTTGCTCCTGCTGTTGGCAGATACATGAAGGTGGAAGCTCAACTCAATCCAGCAAGCATTTGACGGATTGGTGATGTGACAAGTTCAGCATCAACACAAAGAAGCACAAAACTTTCACGATATGCTATCATGGCACGGTGAAAAATTCTTATTAAAACAGCTTAAGAAACTGTTTTGAACTGATATCAGAAAGATGTTTAGGTCCCGGTTTTACAAAATGATGCAGGCAGCAGCTATAGACAGCTACGGACGTCATTTTTTGCCACTATCACACAGAAAAATAAAGGTGCTGAAAATGCTTTTTTTTGCCATAGAAGAACCATTTCTGGTTTCACAAAGAACCTTTCAGACCAAGGTTCTTTAAAGAACCATTTCTGCACTCCTTTGCTTAGTTTATCTGCCCTTGTAAAGCCTCATTTACAATTGCACAATATATACTATGGTGGGGTTTGGTTATTTTCCACATTTATGCCATCACTCATCATCCAGTAACTAAATATTAAGTTCTTGAAAGGTTCTTTGTGGAACCAGAAATGGTTCTTCTATGGCATCTGTTCCAGTTCACACCTTTATTTTTCTGTGTGTAAATTTCTATGGGTTTTCAACGTTGTATCGAACATCTATTCAACGTCAAAATGTTTCCTCGAAAGCGATTTCCTCTCATCCAACCAAAGCCTGAGACAAGATTTTCATCGGCCCTAACTCTCTTTTATACAGCTAGTCCACTCTGTAGTCCTGTACTTTCTGTATTGACGGGGCCTTAACAGCATTTGTGCTTCTCCATCTTATTGCCAGGCTGTCCTGTGTGACACAGGCTTTCTGTAACCTTGGCAACAGCACACAATAGGTTAGCCCGGCTGTCTGGGAGTTAGCTAATCGATATCTCCAGCTGATGTATGTGTGTGTGTGTGTGTGTGTACCGTGCTGTATTGTCGTCTCTGGTGGCGTGTGTTATCGCAGTCGCGTTAGCGGTGCATTGTGGTGCGCAGGCTGGAGGATAATGGATGGCACTTAGCGGTTTGCTGAACATAGTAGTTAGCGGCGAGATAAGTGCCACGCTGCGAGGTGGTCTCATCTAATGTGCCACTAAATTGCTTGATAGAGACAGACACCTCTCTCACCACCTCTCTCTCGCCCGCTCTCTCTCCCCGTCTATCTGTAGCTGGCTCGGCGCAGGGGGGACGTGCCCCGGCCTGTCTGTCTATCATAATCATTTCAATATAAACTATGTAGGGCATGTTTAAAACCCACCAGTCTGATAAACGCCCTTTCATCTGCGCTGACAGACGAGACGGTTCAGCCTCTCCCGATGACAGACACGCCAACCCGAGGAGGCGTTTTATCACGGGGGCTCTCGTGCCGACAACTGGGCGAGAGAGAGAGAGAGGGAGGGAGAGAGAGAGGGAGATGGAGAGAGAGAGAGAGAGAGAGAGAGAGAGGGGAAGAAAAAAGTAATTGTGAACAGTTTCCAGATGTTTGATTAGAAGGTGCGCATTGGAGGGTGGATGAGTTATGTGTGCGTGTGTGTGTGTGTGTGTGTGTGCGCCCATGTGTGCCTTTGATTCTGTGGGTTAATTAACACACATTTACATGTTTACACTTCTGTATTAGTGTTTGTGCATACATACAGCCTCACAGAAGGCTGGATGTATGAATGTGTGTGTGTGTGTGTGTGTGTGTGTGTGTGTGTGTGTTTGCGTGTGTGTGTGTGTGGGTTGCGTGTGGTCGGTGTACTGTGTTGTACAGTACACAGTGTGTATTGGCACCTGAGACACGTTCCCACTGGCCTGCATTCCTCCTCTTCCAGAAAAGGCCTGAAAACACACACACACATGCACACACACACACACACACACACACACACACACACACACATGCGTGCAACCCGATCAACCTGAGACAATGACACCATGGCATCCATTCACCGGGACTCTAATAGCTTCGTAATGAATGAAAAACAACCCTTTACGCATGCGCACACACACACACACACACACTTAAACACTCATACATCCAGCCTTACGTATGCTCAAACATGTAAATGTGTGTTAATTAACCCACAGAAGCAGAGACACACATGGGTGCACACACTCAACACACACACACACACACACACACACACACACACACACACACACACACACACAGAGGCAATGATACTGCAACATCCAACCCAAGTTAGTCAGACACTAAACGCTTTGTAATGAATGAACAACATAATATAAATTTTAGCTTTCACACCTTCTCTTCCTATTTGACCAGAGATACTCCATATATGATGATTCATATTACAAGACTAATACAATAAGTCACACCACAGTAAAGCTCTCAAAAGCTTACAACAGTGATACACAATAGACATTTTTCTACGTAAATGCATTTTCTGTCAATTGATAAATACCTTACTTCTGCTTTTACCCCAATGGATTTTATTTAGCTCCTTACTTCCTTACTTATTCACTTACTTACTTGCTTACTTATTTATTTACTTACATACTTAGTTATGTACTTACTTACTTACTTGCTTACTTACTTTCAGTTCTTACCTTTTTCATGTTGTGTTTTACTTGCTTTTGTCTTTTTCTTGTATCACGTTGAGATTTGCTTGTATAGGAAAGTTGCACTGTTGTTAGTATTATTAGTATTCCTAGTATCATTTGCATTAGTAGTATTTTTAGTATCATTGCCCCTCCGTGCAGAAGGCCTCAGCCTCTCAGCGCTAACGCACGTCAATCCCAGTAATCTTGTCATAACACCGCCGTCTCCATCACCTTACATGACTGCAGCTCAGCCGGCAGCCCCCCGCTCCGGATCGCCGGCTGTTTTATTGTTGTGTAAAACCTTGAGTTTCCCTTGGCCCAGATGCATCCGTGGAGTGTTTGTTATTAAACAAAGTCGAGCCTTCGGGGATAAAGCAAACAGCGCCGGGGTCGTTTAATACCACGATAAATACACGCTGCCGCCTGGCCTGATGTCTGCCCGCTCCGCCGGCAACACCCGGCGAGCAAAACCAGCGCTCCTGACGAAAACTAGATCCCCCCGTACTCCGCTCGCAATTATTTGTAGAGGTTCGGGTTTCCGCAAATGTATTCCATTTAATTGCTTTTTACTGCAAATATTTGGTAAAACTACACAGCTCCTCTGCGCCGCGCGGCCGAGACCCCGGAGGTACGAGCCGCACATTCCTCGGAGCGAGCCTAAACGTGGCTTATGTGACAACGCGAGAGGTGTATTCCCTTCTCGGGTTCGTTTCGCTCCATGTTCATTTTGCTTTCCTCGCTCTCTTGGTCTTTTCGAGGAGCGAGGTAAACAGACGGGCTTCTTATGTAACGGCGACCCTGCGCTCGACCCCTGGATCCTGGGGTCAGAGGTGAGGGGTTCGAGGTTCATCCGCCCCCATTCTCATTAGCGGCGGTTTGTTTAGACTGTACCGGTGATCAAGCGGGTCGGTCGGTCTTACAGTATGAGCCCTTGCAGCCGCACCGGGTCTCTTCTGGTGTTGGGTTTCTCACTCCAAACACTGGTCTTCTTAACGCAGCCCCAAGGCCCGCAGAGCAGCAGGCGAGGAGGTGCAGGGCTTGTTTCCCTTGGCCCGGCTGGATGTTAGCTAGCCTTCTCATTTGGCGCTCGGCCTCCTCCACGCTGAAGACTTCATTTCCAAAATATCCACGCTGGAAAAAAATCAGTGCCTGAAGTTCATCGTTCAATATCCAGCATGTCCAATAGAGCTCCCATTGTGTAAAAGCGGTATCGTTTTGGCAATCAAGAACTTAAGTAATTGGAGGAGAAGTACATTTTTTCAGCATGTAATGACAGGTTTATTTTTAATTTAGTTTTATTTAAAATTAGATACTGGTATTGACAGATTCTTTACATTCAGTGATATGTAGGCGAGCGATGGAAAGACGCCCAGAGTTGGAAAGTAAGGCGAACGAAATAAGGCAAAAGGCTTGACTCGTGTAGTTTCACCAAAAGTTGCAGATGAGACCAGCAGTAGTGTAAGTTTTATTTATTTATGTTGTATTTGATCCACATGCATGCATCCACTTTTAGGTCGATATAGAACAGGGTTAATACAATATGTCGAACATGTTTTGTTTTCATTGTGCAAGTTGGACATCATGTCCTCAAACTATTAATTTCCGTGTTCCCTTTTCTTATACTGTCTATTTATAGTTTAAGAACTTTCACTAGCTATGTTCAATTGGAAATAAGCTGCTTTTGCCAACTTTTTTATTTCTTTATTTTGGTTGTTAAATTGGTCTTAAATCCAATTCCAGGTAGCATTAAAAAGCTCTTAAAAAGCCCTAAATTTGGCTTTGTGAAACCTGCAGATACCTTGTCATGTGCAGGCAGCAGGCAGCCAGGCAGGCAGCAACAGAATTTAATGGTCTGGTAATGCTGTGTGATATTCAGACAGCGGCACCGCTCCTGGCACAGGATGGAACTATTGATCGAAGGCCAGAGCGAGGTATTGATCGTCTAGCGTAAATGTCAGAGATGGATCCTGGGAGACGGCCCACCAGTGTGTGTGTTTGTGTTTGTGTGTGTGTGTGAGTGTGTGTATACCCTCATATGTGCAAGACTAGTATAGTGAAAGTGACAAATGACTCCTCTGGTGAGGCAGACAGAGATGGAAAGATTTAGGCATTTGTGGGAGAAACATTTGTGACATTTGTGGGAGTGGGAGGCACAACATCATGAGTGTGTGTGTGTGTGTGTGTATATGCACGTACATTTGTGTGCATGTGTGTGTGTTTCTGTGATTGTGAGTGTGTGTGTGTGCGTGATGGACACAAGCAGAGAGAGAAAGAAAACTCTCGGTGTGATTCCACCTCTCTCTTCATCAGCTCATCCTTGCTGTCCATGTGAAGTCATGTGTGGAGTCTTAATTAGCGGCGACCTCATTAACGAACGCCAACAGCCACCAGGCCGCCGGCAGCCCAGATGTGTGTGTATGACAACACCAACTGTATTTCTTACACTTGAATGTAGAGCATGTACCGATGAATCCATTGTAGAATTCCCACTGTTTACTGAATGCTTGCTAAACTGCTGCTGCACTTTCTGCAAGACAAAATTTGGAAAAAAAAAATGTTTTGCTCTCTTTTCAGCTGTCAGAAGTTACAAGGAATCATCTGGGAACTAGTTGGTTGAAAGACATTAGAGTTTTTATTTTTCCATACAATAATTGGCTTCCTCTGTTTAATGTTCAAGAAGGGATTACGTGCGGTACTGATGCAGGCTAGATGCATGATGGGAGACTTTGACTTTATCAGACCTGCCACACCTCTCTCCCCACCCTCCACTCTCCTGACTTGCCGTTATCTGTTTCCTCTCTTTCTCTCTCCCTCTCTTTCCTCCTCTCTCCATCCCCTCTCTCTCGCTCTCTCATTTACCAACTTGCACGCAGTTTATCATTTCAAGATGTGCGGAGGCTTAATGTATTTATTTAAGCTCAAAGCTTATTTAAGGTCCATTAAAGGTAATTATATACCCCGTTATAAGGCTCAGCCGTCCCCAGAGTGGCCATTAAGTGTGGGTAGATGCGGCGGTTCTGCCAGTGTTTGCGGCTGCCAGAATAATTACGGAGCCCTCTCTCTGTCTGCGTTGGGAAAGACTCGGCGCAGGGTAGACCCAGGGTGGTATCCACGTTTTTTAACATAGGCATTAGAGCGCAGACAACGTGGGCAGAGAGGGAATGTTAACGAACAGGAGGGGGGGGGGAGCTCAGTTTCTCTATGGGTCTTACATGCCAACCCTCCCGAATTTCTCCTGGTTTTCATGCCCGTCTCCCGCTGTTCTCCTCTGGTGTCGTTTCTCCCGATTTTCTCCCATGTTTCTCCCAAATTTCAACATCTGCTCATTTGCTCTATTTGTTAAAAATAGTAAGACAAAAAAATCGAGGCCTTGTACTGTCACTGCTGTTTCTGAATGGTCAGGAAAATGCGTTACACTAAGTTTGTAGTTTGGTATGGTTACGGTGTTAGATCAGTTTTGGTTGGAGCCGAAGAAATGGAAAGTTCGAAGAAAAAGAAATTTGCCTGCAAGACCAACACACACATATATTAAACATTGACATTTTTATAAAAAGTCACCACAATGCAGGAAATAAGATCTCTGAACATTAAAATTTCTGCTTTGGTTTTGATAGTCTCCCTATTTCTGGAGTCTCAGGGTTGGCAAGTATGGTGTGTGTGTGTGTGTGTGTGTGTGTGTAACCTGAAGGGAGAAAGGCAGCCATCCTTCCTGCTGTCTCCCAGATAGAGATCAGCCCCACCAGCTACTGTCGGCATGCCAAAGAAGAAACGAACGGGGAAGCGGCTGTGATTGATTTGAAAACCCTCCGGGCCGCTGGTGCTGCAGGTTAGACATGGGACAACAGAGCATGGGAGGAGAAACACACAGAGAGAATTAGGGAGAATATACCAAAAAACAAAAGGAATGAGAGAGAGAGAGAGGGGGGGAAAAGTCAAGAGAACATATTTGCCTGACGCAGCAAAAAGAGAAACTGGAAAGGGGGCTAATCAATCTAAATGCGTCTCCCCTGGTTTGACGTCATCGGTCCCGGGACGTTAGACAGACACTTATAAGTGCACTCGAACGCCCTTACCTGTCCCGTTCGCCTTAAAAAAAAAACCCACAGCCTCACTCTGTTACCGTCAGCCACCAGGGGGGCGGGGGGGGGGGGATCCATTTCAGCCGAGCCAGATGGAGGGACAATCCCTTTAAAAGGCCGCTGACAGGGCACAGCAGGACATATTTACTACTTTTTTTTTTTTTTTTTGGAGGCGGCGGCGGCGGCGCGCGGCCAGCCAGCTCGTTGTGGATTCCTGTCCCGGCTCCATATTTAGATGAAGAGTTCATTCAGCAGAAGCTCCCTCAGGATAGGGAGAGCGAGCGGATCGGGACGGGGGAGCAGCAGGCGGCCCGGGTGGAAAAACACAGTGGCTGAGGGGTTACTGGCTGTTTTATATGGGCTCATGTCACGCTATAGGTTCTTTAATTAAACTGAAGCCGGTGTAGGAGCTACTCTCTCCACCTCCTCTCTTTTCTCTTCCTCCTCCTTCCTTTCCCTCTTCCTCCCTTCCTCACACCTCCTCTCTTCTCCCCTCCCTTCAGTCGGCAGGATCCTCTCCCGTTGCCGTCTGCTTTTTCTCCCTCTCCTTGTCGTTTCTCCCTCCTCCTCCTCCTCCTCTCTCCTTCCTTTCACCCTCTCTTCTCTCTCTCGTCTCCCTTCCTTCTCCCTCTCCTTGTTGTTTCTCCCTCCTCCTCCTCCTCCTCCTCCTCCTCCTCCCTTCCTTCCTTCTCCCTCTCCTATTTCTCCCCTTGCTGTCTCTCTCCCTCCTCTCCTTTTTCCTCCTTCCACTATCTCTTGCTTCTTCATCCCTCTTCATCTTTCCCCTCTTCTCTTCCTCCTCTCTTCCTCCCTCCTCTCTCCTCTATTTGTCCCTTCCTTCTCCATCCTCTCTCTTCCTTCTCTTTCCCTCCTTTTCTCTACTCTACCCAACTCTCCTTCCTTTCTCCCTCCTCTCCCTCTTCTCCTCCTCTTTCCCTCCTTTCCCCTACTTTGCTCTCCCTCTCTCCCCACTTCTCCCTCCCTCCTCTATTCTTCCTCTCTCCCTTCTCTTCTTCATATTTCCCCTCTTCTCTTCCTCCTCTCCCTCCTCTCTTCCTTCCTTCCCTCGTCTCTTCTATCTGTCCCTTCCTTCTCATTCCTCTCTCTTCCTTCTCTCCCTTCTCTTTCCCTCCTTTCTCTCTCTTTTCTCCTTCCTTTCTCCCTCCTCTCCCTCTTCCCCTTCCTCTATCCTTCTCTCTCCCTCCTCTCTATCTACTCTCTCCTATCTCTCTCCCACCTCTCCATTTCCTCCCCCCTTCTCTTCTTCTTCTTTCCTTCCTCTCTCGCTCTCGACTTTTCCTCTTCTTTCCTCTTCTTCCTCTACTCCTTCCACTCCCTCCTCTCTCCCCTTAATTTCCTTCTTCTCTCCCTTCTCTCTCTCCCTCCCTCCTCTCCCTTTTCTCTCCTTCTTTCTCCATTCTCTCTCACCCTCCTCTCTTCCTCTCCTCCCTCTCTCCTCCCTCTCTCCCCTCCACTCCTCTGCTGTATTTCTGGTGTCTTGCTTGACTTATTCCCTGGCTCAAAGGCTTAGGTGTTAATCCCTTGCAGTTTTCATCACTTAGAGCACCAATCAAAAAGGGTTTAGCCCGTGTAATCTGCCAGACTATTGTCCTCTCCCTCCTCCCTCTCTCCTCCTCCTCCTCCTCTTCTTCTCTTTCTACCTCCTCCTCTTTCTCCCTCTCCAAGCTTTTACATCCTCTTGTCTCCTCCTCCTCTCCCTTCTCCTCCTCTTCTTTCTCGCCCCATACCTTCCTCATCCACCTCTTTTTCTTCCTCCACCTCCCTCTCCTTCTCTTCCTCGTCCATTTTGGCGACATCTTTGGCTCTAAACGCTCATTGCTGTGTTGTTTCTGCACTGCACTTCCCAGAGATCACCTGTCAATCAAACAGTGTGGGCGGAGCTTGGGTTTTCTGTTGTTGCAGCTTGAGGCCACATCCACACTAATACGTTTTCGTTTTAAAACGCATAACTTTTGCTACGTTTACGCCTATCGTCCACACTACTCCGGCGTTTTCGGACCCCTAAAACGGAGACTTTTGAAAACGCTGCTGACCCCGTTTTAGTTCGAAAACTCCGTGATTGCGTTTTAGTCCGGACGGGCGGAAACGGAGACTTTTGAAAACGATGACGCAGACGCCCACGTTCGCTTCCTGATTGGGTCTTATCAGTCACGACGTGTCCTTTCCTTATACTATACCTTATTACTTTCAGTAACAGTTCCACCTCGTCGTCGGTCCAAGCAAAGAAATCTCTGGTCGTACTTTTCGCCATTGCTGTTCTTCCTCCGTAGAATTTTCTGCAACTAAGCGACCAACCGCAGAGTAGACAATCTGCTTCCTGTTTACACCGGCACGCACATGCCGAGTGTACGTGAATGGTCATGATATGCTTTTTCAGGCTTTCAGATTATTTCTGAAACGCTCGTGTGGACGGAGATCGTTTTCGTTTTAAAACGGCGTTTTAAAACGAAAACGTATTAGTGTGGATGTGGCCTGAGTTTCTCTTTTCTTTGTCTGTTCAGCCATGGTGGCTATCGCTGCTCATGCTAACTACCCAGTTCTTCTTCTTCTGTTTATTCCAAACAACGCAGAAATGTAAAATGCATCACTTCCTGTGCAGCAGAGGATTTTTTCCCAGGAAAGAGCTAATGTAAAAGCTTTCATGAACTGGATATAGGTTGAATCACTAATGTGTTACATCAATCATTGGTAGAGATTAGCAAAACTCACATTTAATTATATGAAAATGTTGCAGATTGTTACCTAAAGGAAAAAAGATGGACATGTTTTTGCAGCATGGGTTCAGCTGAGGGCACTGTAGCAGGGACGGGGTGATGGGGTGCAGTGTGTGGGGGAGGGTGTGTGTGTGTGTGGGGGGGGGGGGGGTTGTGAAACCAGATCTGCCAGCAGGTTTGCGGTTGGCACTGAACATGCAGCCTCGGGGGATTGCGCTCGCTTTATTATTATTTCTGAATCTGTGTCTCTGGATCGCCTCGCCACACCTGGGCCGGAGCTCAGGTATCCAGGCTTTATTCCTCCGGGATTCAGCAGCCACTTTCTCCCAGGACTACAGGCGGCTCGAACTGCAGAGGATCAGGGGAAGGGGTGGGAAAGCTGCAATAATTTTGTTTGTTTATGGGACAAAGTATACTATACAGGCCCGAATGCACAGGACGAGCTGGTTTGATGTTTCTGTGGCGCTCTGCAGGCAGGAGATGTGCATTTACACTTCGCCACAGCAATGTGGGTAATATATTATAACATGATGACATAAACTCTGTCACCTAGTAGTCTCACTATTCTAAAAACTAGTCAGCTGCCAAACGGTACTACTTAACAAAATCCAAAAACGGCATGTAATATAGGACTGCAAATTAGAAATTTATCAAAAAATATGCATCATAACACTGCAGCTTCTGAAACCACAAAAAAAAGCAGCGCTGTTTCTGTTTTTTGACACATCGAACAAATCGAACCAAGTTTGGAGCGACGCATCAAGCCAGTTTGACTCCACTGGACGCCTTCAGTGTGTGTGTCGGCCGCTGAAAACAATTGGTGTGTTTGAAAATTGGTGTGTTTCTATTTTAAGAGGGGGGGAAACCAGGGAAGAAGACATGAGAACAGTACATTCATCCCTTTTGTTGTTACCCCTCCAACATGGTGGCCCACGATTGACCACCCACCCTCCAAATATTCAGTCACTGGCCTATATTAGAATGGATTCCCAGTCATAGTCCCTCTCTCTCTCTCTCTCTCTCTCCCTCTCTCTCTCTCAGCAGCTAGACTCCATTAGTTCCAGGTAACTAGCATATCACGGGATGAGACAGTGGGATCCCTGTGAACAAGCCCCAAGCTAAACCTCCGAAGACAGATCGACGCTCCCGCTGGAGCCGTGTATAGCACGCATTACACTTAATGTACCCATCGCAGCGTGCACGCTTGCATAACACACACACACACACACACACACACACACACTCTCATACACCATGATAAAGTGCAGCACATGATGTCGGAAAGTCAGTAAAAAGATGGAGAAAGAAACGAGAGAATGAGAAAATCACATAAACACAATATCGATGGAAAAAGTGGCGTGGAGGGTTAGAGCGTACAGAGTGTGTTTGTTTTGTGTTAATCTGATGCCGCTGCAGTGACAGTATGTGCGTGACAGAGACTGGCTGAGCCTCCGCTGAACTGGCATGCCGGCATTGTGGTCAGGACTTGGGTGGAAACTTGACGACTGTCTTTCAGCGCTGCCAACTCCTGTTTGCTTCCTGAAGCGCAAAAAATAAAGAGCATTAGGAAAAATCCCCCCCCCCCCCTCCCCCCCCCCCCCCCGACTCCCCGCTCCCTTCCCCCTCCCCCTCCACCAATCTCTGACACCTTCATGCCAGTAAAGACTTTCTCACCAAGCGCTTAGAATAGATTTTTAGTATATTAGTGAAGTTTTACCGTGTTGTCTGCCAATTTAGAGGTCTGAGAGAGGTGTTGATGCAGATTTAATCATGGCATAACTGAGTTTGTGTGTGTGTGTGTGTGTGTGTGTGTATCCATGTGAGAGAGATGCTGTGCAGTGGCATTGAGGAATCCAAATAACTTCAGTCACCAGATACAATAAATGAAGGAATTTGTCTCAGTGATATTGTTTTCAGGGCCTCATATACAGACAGCGAAAGACACCAAATATCAGGGAGAAAATGAAAAGTTGAATTCCAAAATAAGTAATTGCTTACATCACTATGGGTGATTTTTAGCTCTGTAGTGAAACATAATAACATTTTAGAGGATGAAATCATTCATCATATTGAGCAGTGAACGTCAGGTAATATTTTATAGATATATCCTTTTGGAATGAGACTGTTAAAATGCTTTTATCAACACCGTTTCTTTCATTTTCTCCATCCAGACATCGACGAATGCCAGGAGAACAACGGAGGCTGTGACCACTTCTGCCGCAACACCGTCGGCTCCTTCGAGTGCAGCTGCCAGAAAGGCCACAAGCTGCTCACCGACGAGCGGACCTGCCAAGGTCAGTGACCGACAGCCGCCAATCACGCCGAGTCCGATCATGTCGCTTTGAATGCCGTTGCCAGGTTGGAGCGCCGCCCGCCGACGAGCTCTCAACATGTTCTCAAAACCTCCACTTGACTCTCATGGTGTGGATCTTTCCGGCAGCTGAGGCGACTTGGAAGGAAATCAGGGGAAACTCGATGAAAGGCAATAATAAGAAAGAAAGAAGAAAGAAAAATAGAGTTTAAAAAGTCAATAAAGCATCATATGAGATAAAGGACTTAAAAATAGAAAAGAAAACCATCTAAAAGAAGGATTACAATGACATGGAGTACAATAAATAATAAAACGGAATAAAACTAATTAAAATAGAACAAAATACGAAAACACGAAGAGAATGCCTTTACATTAAAGTAGGTTTTAAGAAGTGACTTAAAAAATTATATTGATTTTGCTAGCCTGAGATTCTCAGGCAGGGCGTCCCATAGCTGAGGGGAATCACTTTATTTGACTGTTTTCCTGGACAATAGAAGCTACGCTCACACACACACTAACACATGCACACAATATGGTGGCGAAAGGATAGAGGTTAGCGACCGGCGGAAAAAAACAGGGCAGGGAAAGTGAACGAGAAACTCTCTCTCTTCCTTCCACAGCTACTGTCAAAGTGCCGTTGAGCAAGGCACTGAACCAACAGTAGAAAACTGTGGCCGTACTCCACTGCAAAAAGAGTCCATTCAGTCATTTAGTCTCATATTCAGCCTTCGCATCGTATGTTTCTTAAACCAAGAGAAACATTCTGCCAGTGAGGAGAGATAACTCCACTTGTTTCCAATACAGTTTCAGGAATTTTCTAGAAATGAGTGTCAGTATCTTGAAACAAGTCAGAATAAGGCAGATCACTGCACTACTATCAAGAAAATGACACTTGATTCTACAAAATTCTCGAAACAAGTTGATTTGCATTGGAAACAAGTGAAATTATCAACCCCCACTGGCAGATTTTTTCACTTATTTGAAAAAAAAATTATGATTTTAGGGCTCAATAATACAGTAAATGACTTGTTAAGACGAAGACTTTTTGCAGTGTGGAAATGTGTGGAAATGCATGAATGTGAAGCAGGGTGTTACTGGAAAAGAGCGTGCATGCTCAGTCAACGTCCCCTGGGTAAATACAAGTTATAAAACACACACTCACACACACACACACACACACACACACACCGATGATCAGGCGATGCAGCCCGTAGCGCAGCCACAAAGTGTTGAGTGGGATCGGCCTCCACAGAGATGTGCTTGTTGTTCCAGAGTGGCTGACTTCCTCGGCTGGGTGTGTAGTGTACATCTCTATCAAGATGCCTCCATCTAATCTGCGGTTATGTTTGGACGACCAAGGGCAGATTCCTGGTTACAAGTCACAGCAAGCGAGACAGCAGAGCGCACAAACACAAAATGATTTTTATTAACAACAAAGCCCCGAGGCGCTTCTGTCGCTGTACCAAAAACACCAAACAGTGAGTGTGCGCGTGTGTGTGCCTGCATGTGTGTGTGTGATTGACTGCAAAGCTGTTGTGCAGAGTTTTATAAACAGTGTATTTGTTGTAGTGGGTTTGGATCCTTAATGTGACAGTGTTGAGAGTGTTAAACCACATCACAGTTAGCGTTTCTCCTCTTTGCCACATATCATGGCAGCTTCCAGGCCTGTCCCATCCACCGACAGCATGGTATGTTCAGTTGCAACATTATTTTTTAACTCAACTATAATGTTTAATTTGTCAGTTCTTTTCCGTGCCAGAGAGCTTATCCAGAGAAAACAGCTCCTGGTAAAACCCTACATGCCAGCGTCGGCGCGTTTGCCAGAATCGGCCCGAGCGAGACCGAACCAGAGAGAGAAGTTAATACTTTGCCATAGTTTCATAAGCAACATCCACAAATGGTTCCTTCCCTTGTAAATGTTTAGAAAGGTTGGGAGAGAGATAGAGAGATTAGACAGGGAGAGAGAGAGAACTCTGTCAGCGGTTAGGTAAAAGTCAGCCATTACTGTCAAAACAACACTTGATGACAGAGGGTGTGTCTCGGCGCACGCAGAAAAACACACACATATCATCCAAACCAGAAACCAACACCTTTTATTCCCTCTTTATTACTTTTACACTGGCGCATACAGCTGTAGGCGACTTCTGTGCGCCTATCTCAGTTTATGTAAGCTCTGGTTGCGGGCTAGCTCGAAGCAGGCATGCTACTCCTAAGTCCTCACATGGACAGTTGCCTGGAGTATTTGCCCAGCCAACATCCAGGCCTTAACAACTTCCTCCACATGACAAACTCCATTATAACACGTCGTATTTTTAGACCCCATAAAGCCCCGTGGAACATATTGAAATAAACCAGGTGAGCTTGAAATGCTGGCCTCAATTCCTGATAGGCTAATAATATTTGGTGCCGGACAAGCATACATAAACACACGCGCAGGCGGACGTGCACACTCTCACACACTCACACACACACACACACACACTCGGACGATGACGTAACGGTGAGTCTGATCCGTCTCAAGCCAATCTAGGCAAGAGTTTCCGGATGGGTTTATTCAGAATGAGCCCTTGTCCTGGTTTAGTGCTGAACTCATGTATTTGTTTACTATAATCTCCACTCTGATTAATGGGACGGCCTCTGGAGTCGGGGGAGAGCAGCCTGTGTTTGTCTACAGACCGGTCATTAAGATTACACTGTCTTCAGACCACTCATCCCCCCCCTGGCCTTTGCTTCCCATGATGCAGCGGGCCAAAGCCTTGACGTACTTTCATTAGACTGATTTGGACCGTGACTAAACCGAGTCATAATCCGATCAATATTTGTGGAATGCAGCGACGCCTGTGCTGCGGTTGCAGCGCCGCCCACAGGACGGCAGCAGCCGCGGGACGTGTTCGGGAGGCTTGCCCGGTGCGAGGCTGCATGCTTCTCAGGTTGAGTTAAGGTTTGAGAAGTTGAAGGATCACTGGCCTAATGCAGCCGTGCTCAAACATGTTGGCTCCTGGCCACCGAAAACACTCCCATCAAAAACCTCCTGTTGCAGGCGTAAACAAGCCAAATGTAGAACTTAAACACCAAATGACAATTTTTATTTTGACTTTACACACTTTTTTTTTTACTTGATTCTTAATTAAGAAGCCTTGAGGCTGCAAATGTTCATGTATTCTCTAGCAGAAGGCGTTTCTCACCAAGATTGAAAACATGGCAATACATTTCATTTTTTTCACAGTCAAATCCAAATCATCTTGTCACCTCATAATACCATTTTGGGGGGGAACAATTGTCCAAATGGAACCCCCCTAAAAAGTCAACACGTCATCCATGGGTCAGTATCTCTGTAGGGAGTCTTTAGTGTCCCCAATATACAGAAAATCATTCTAATTTCATGAAGATGAAAAGAATCAATTTGACAAAGTTTACTTATTAAAGGATAACTTTTTATGAACATATCAATATAATGACATAAGATGCAAGGTGTATTTTATACATTTTAGACAAAGAGACACTATCTTTCTGAAAATGTAATGGTTTGGATAATGGGATTTTTGAGTAGTCTATTTTCTAATGTATCCAGTTGAAACTGGAAATAGACAAAAAAGTTTGGATGATGAGAAGTCCCAATGGCACCCTGTGGTGATATTGACCCCCTTACATTACTCAACACATTTTGGAGAAATCCCGTCCCGAGACAGGAGAGGCATTATGCAAACATTGAAATCACTGAAATGATTGTCGAGAGCGGTTAAACATTCAACCTGCTGTCTCCCACCTCTTTCCTCTAACAGGTTTCTCCATGGGTGCTCTCCCAAAATAGCAGAGGGGATAGTTACATCAGATCCCATGTAATTTTCCATGTTTCCTTGTTTGTGAATCAGATGAAACAGAGAAAACATCATTTCTGTGACTCTGATCGCACTGAAGAGTGAACCAAACTGATTTCTAAAGTTGCGAAGTTGCTAATTTGCTAATACAAAGCTGAATATCTACAGCTGTGACAAGTGTGTCTGTTGTTTGTTCTCATTGCTTTTCCACTGCATGTAGCTGTTTCCCTCCACTTCCCAGCATGCATCACACACACATGTCTTTGATCTCTCCCTGACAGACATTGACGAATGCTCCTTTGAGAGGACCTGCGACCACACCTGCATCAACTACCCCGGCAGCTTCGAGTGCCTGTGCCACAAGGGATACACTCTGTACGGCCTCACACACTGTGGGGGTGAGTATCACACCTGTCTCACTCACATATGGCCGTATCACATACATGTGCACAGGGGCACACACACACACACACACACTCACAATCACGGATACTAGAGCGGAATATATAGATGGAAGAGAAATGGGAACTGGCTGTTTGATAGGGTTAAAGTTGAAGTTTGTGAGTCTGAGAGAGTAGAGAGAATGTGTGTTTGTGAGTGTGTGTGTGTGTGTGTGTGTGTGTGTGTGTGTGTGTGACTGAGAGGGAGATGCTTTTCAGAGTGTGTGAAGGTGAAGGGTGGCTGAGCGTGTGCAGACGGCTGCTGCTGAAAGCACTCTCACACCTCAGTTCCCCTGAATAGCGCCTGCCTGGAGTTTGTAAGTGTGTGTGTGTGTTTGTGTGTCTGCATCTTTGTGTGTATAGTATATGTGTCTGTGTGTGTGTGTGTGTGTGTGTGTGTGTGTGTGCTGTCACACACCTGTAGCTCAGGGTCAAAAGATTTTTCCAGCTGTGACTCTCCTATTGTTAAATTGACCGACAGTGACGTCATTGATCGGGGGCGGGACGCTACTGTTTAGCTGCAGCTCCATCAGCAGAAAGGACAGGATGTGTCTGCAGCGTTCACATCACATATGTCAAAAAAAAAATTTCACATCAAATTGGACTGCTGCAGTTGCTGTGATTGCTTCAAAGTAGCTTCAAATGCACAATACAGGAGCTACGAAAGACATAGTACAAGTGCCCAGAATTAGTTGGGAGTGTATGTGTCGCATTTTTAAACATCAATATATCATTGTCAAATTAATTATGATACTTTGACACAATTACAGTAAACAAGTGAGACCATGGTCGAGACGATTGGTAGCCTCTAACTCACACCAGTGGTATTGTTACAGCTAGTGTTTCTCAAAATTAAGACTACATTCCCCATGAATCCCTTTGCTTCCTGTAGTAAAGAGGAAGTGCCGTAAAGCAATCCAGCAGATTTCCCGCGAACTCCGACCAGGTGGCACACAATGTAAAAAGCAGTGTAGAGGCTGGTAGAAACTGACAGTCTTCCCTTTGATGGTCTTGTTTGTTTATGGTAATTACACTAATGTCTCAAACATAATGTGTTAATGATTTGTCAATGTTAAAATGCTACAAAGAGCACCTTTAAGACCGTCACCTCTGGAATCATGGCTCCCTACTCTGTCTCCCTCTCTACTTAGCCACTGTCTAAATAAAAATGTACAAATACAGACACACACACACACACACACACACACACACACACACACACTGACTATAATGCTGTCTCTGGTTGTGTCTCAGACATTGACGAGTGCAGCATCAACAACGGGAGCTGTGAGTATGGCTGCGTAAACACCCAGGGCGGCTATGAGTGTGTGTGTCCGCCTGGACAGAAACTCCACTGGAACAAGAAGGACTGCGTCGGTAAGCACCAATGGTGTGTGTGTGTGTGTGCGTGTGTGTGTGTGTGTGTGTGTGTTTGTCCACCTGTGTGTTTGTACCTGTGTGGCATGGCGTATTCCTTGCGGCAGAGCTGAACGTGCGTGTGTGTGTGTGTGTGTGTCTAGGTGGTTGTCATGGTGATGTGACTCTGTGTGTTCCTCAGAGGCGGTGAAGTGTCTGCCCAATGGGAAGCCAGCGCCGCGCGCCCAGCTGACCTGCGCCAAGAGCGGAGGGGTGGAGGTCTGCTCGCTCTCCTGCCCCTCCAACGCCCTGTTCCTCGCAGGTACACACACACACACACACACACACACACACACACACTTCATTTTCTTCTTATAAGATTACATAAGACGAGATACGATGAACTTCATTGATCCCTGAGGGGTTAATTTGATCACTGCAGCAGTAAAGGTTATAGACAAAGATATTGAAGATAAAAGATACTGACTGCATCTTCATCATGCCAATACAAAGTTCCTATTGGCTAGAAATAATTCTTTATGTTGCCTAGTCACAGATTTACAGATGTATGAAAATACAGTACATTGTTATAGATAAGAAACATTAAAGGATAAGTCTGGTGTTTTTTAATGCATTGCTTACCATCAACAAATCGTATGAAAATACACTAAAAAAAATACACACTAACCCTTAGTCAGTACTGGTATGCCTTTTCTAAAATATATAATGTATTATTGTATGTATTATTGTATGTATAATGTACTCTACATTATAAGCAACCTAATGAAAAAACATTGATTGTTTCTGCACAGGTGTCGTCACTTTCTGTAATGAATGGAAGAGAAATCAATGCAGACAGTGTGTTTCTTCCTTTTTCAACTAGTTTATATCCTTCGCCTGCAGCACCTTTCTATATTCACATAGGTATACAATCGTACTCCATAGTAACTTTACATAAATGACAACAGAAACAACAGAAAACAACAGAAACAGAACAACTTAGTCAGTAACTACCAGTCATTCTAAAGCTATAAATAGTTATTACATCTGATTTATGTGGATAATACTTAGTTATTTCCAGCCATTACTACATAATGAATGGCCTGTAATTTAAAGGGTTACCCATTTTGCCCTTGCATTCATTTTAAGTCACTCTGGAATGCCCTAAAATGTAAAATGTGCAGTAAATGCAGTCATGCCGAACACATTGCTGCCCTCTGGTGATGACAGCCGGCAGTCACAGCCCTCTGGATCGATCCGTGCCGTCCTGCCACTTGATGCCAGTGATGCCTGACGAAGGAATCCACGCTCCTTACTGCTGTTTTTGTCGCTCCTGCAGTCAGACTGATGTGTTTTTCACTGTCCCGGGCTTTCCTGGCGTCGCCTCGCCTCGCACTTTGGCTGGCACCCCGGCCCCGTCCTGCTGCGATAGCACTTAACACACACACACACACACACACACACACACACACAGGCACATCTGTAAATCGATTGCATTCTTTGATCGCGCCACGTTTCCGTAGCGCGGCCCCTCGCTCCGTTTGCCTTGGCCGCCGCCGTGTGAGAATGATGGATAACGCTCCGGCACAAAGTGAAATATTTGTTTTTCTATCTTTCTGGAGAGTGTCTTAATTTGAGGGGGAGAGGAGGCGCGTAAATTCCTGTGGCCGTTTGCAGTCCTGCCTCTCATTTAATCATCTCGCTTTTATGAGCTCCGAAGGCTTCATCCCTCATTTCTGACTTGAAATGCATCTTTGTGAGTGTGTGTGTGTGTGTGTGTGTGTGTCAGTGTGTGTGTGTGTGTGTGTGTCTGTCGAGGGAGAGAGGGAGGATTCATAGATCTGTCAATTGGGGTTTAATTTCTCTCACTCCCCGAGGATATGTGTGTGAATACTTGTGAGGTGTGTGTGTGTGTGTGTGTGTGTGTGTGTTTTACTTTACATGGCAGCGGATTTTCCTCTTGGCTCTGTCTCGCTCCTAAATACAGGAGGATAGTAAGGCCATAGAAAACTAATAAACCTCTTTTAATCCTCTGCACTGTGCCGCGGCCCAGCCCGTCGCCAAGTGAAACACACACAGCTTCCATCTCACACACACACACACACACTCGCACACATTCACACACTCATCAGACGTTTGAAGCAACAGGAAGACCCGGTCACACAGTCTTTCAGACGAACTAAAAACTCTCAGCCTCCCTTACCTCTCATCATCATGTCTGATCCCTCTTTTTTCACTTGATCCTAATGTGTGTGTGTACGACTCCGTCTGTGTGTGTGTGTGTGTGTGTGTGTGTGTGTGTGTGTGTTTCCCACAGACTCGGAGAACAGCTACACTCTAAGCTGTGGGGTGCCGGTCCAGACTGGGAAAGCTCCGCAGAAGAGGAACGCCACCACTGCCTTACCCACTTGTGCCGGTACAGTTGGCAAAGCATGATGGGAATTGTAGTAGTGCAGTTTGTGCTCAGTGTGGCTTTGATTACTTCATGTCAGTTGTACAAACAGATACACAGAGGCAGCGGTAACCAAGACGTAAAAGATAGATATTGATGATCTAGTTGGTAAAAAACGTTAAAATCACAGGTCACTGAACCCCCACCTGCTCATTGTAGTCACTCTCCATCAGAGGTGGGAAGTAACAAAGTAAAAATACTTTGTTACTGTACTTAAGTAAGATTTTCAAGTATCTGTACTTTACTCAAGTTTTTCTTTCACTTAAGACTGTTACTGTTACTTTTATTCACTACATTTCAAAAGAAAAAACTTTCTACTCGCTATAATTTCAAATCTCTCTTGTCTCATAAGGGTTTTTTTCTTTGATATATTTTATTGATTGAAATTCTCAGATACTGCTGGTTTTCTACCCTACCAGGTAGTTAATTGCATTCAGCTTACATCCCAGGTGTGAATCAGTTCCTGATTAGATGGCTAGAATGAGTCCTGAGGAACAGAACAGAAGATTGAGAACCACTACACTAAGCGATTCTGCTGCCCACATGATGTAAAATCATCTTTTTTAACCTTTATTTATAGATCAAAAGTCAACTGAGCACGGTTGCTCTTTTCCATCAGCGTCCTGCCTCACATTTATACATTTCCACACATTCACACGTCTTCTACTGTCAGCTGCTGAGCAGATACACTGAAGCAGTTGGGGGTTCAGTGCCTTGCTCAAGGACACTTCAGCAGTGGTTGTTGAGGGAGGGGAGAGTTACTCATTCACTTTCCCCACCCACCTTTACTCAGTCAGTCTGGGGAATCAAACCAGTCCACTTCTCTAACGTCTAGGCCACCGCTGCCCCAAACATCTGTGTTAAATACTTGCAAAACGTCTTACTCAGGCACAACAGGCTACACCATTTCATGTTTAACTTTAACTTCTGGTTCTTTCTGCTGCGTATGTGAATGAAGACACGCTGGCCCCGCCCATCAAGCAGAAGGCCAGGTTCAAGATCAAAGACGCCAAGTGTCACCTGCGGCCCCGCAACAAGGAGAAACACAGGGAGGCGTCCAAGCAGAGCCCGCAAGGTAAACCTCTTCTCAGGCAGAGGGTCGGACCAGCAGGTCGAGCAGCAGAACGACTGCTTAGGGTTTTGTGGGAAGCTGCTTTGAAAGTCTAGTTTTCCAAGCTACCAGTTACTTCACATTCAAAGAGGTCGAACTGTATAAAGCTATTGGAAGAAGCTGAACTAC
The DNA here is from genome assembly GCF_048128805.1 of Centroberyx gerrardi. Lineage (NCBI taxonomy): Eukaryota > Metazoa > Chordata > Actinopteri > Beryciformes > Berycidae > Centroberyx > Centroberyx gerrardi. The sequence continues at coordinate 19,029,875 of NC_136020.1, read as the reverse complement.
AGCAAAGCTACCCGCAAGAGAGATTTGTTACCTAAAGTTACTTAGAAAAGGCAATTCAAACTACTTGTACAAACAGTCATATCTGCTTCTACAATGTCATGTGATACAAAATCACATGACTGCAAAAAATATTAATTATTTGGTAGAAAGTGAGCTTATTAAAAATGGGAGGTGGTGGGGGAGGGGGGGGGGAAAGAGGTTGAATCAAGACATGAGAGGCACAGATAAAAAATAAAATAATAAAAGGATTACAAAAATGCAATTCCCTTATTTTGCTGTATAGCCTACAATAGTTGGTAGTCACAGTAGTTAACTAAACCTCAAAGTGACAAAAAGTAGTCTAAAACATTATGCAAATTTGAATTAAATTCAACATTAAGCTACAAAATATAGTTAGTTGTTAGTAGTACTATAGTACTACTAGTTTAATGACATGTAAACTGCTCCCCAACATTGGCTGTGGGTTTGAACTTCATGGCTCTTGACTCATATCGCTCCCCTCCTCTCACATCTTTCCTGTCGCTCCCTTCTTCATACTATGAAACAAAAGTTTATGTGAATTAAAATAACAGTAAAATGCAATAAACATCCAGGAAAATGAAGATTAAAGATTCAGTTCACTAATTCATCTGCTCCTTGTTCCTATTTTCTTCTTCCGTTTCCTCCTGCTTCTCCTCGTCCTCTTCTTTTATCTCCTCCTCCTCCCTCTGCCTCTCCTCTTCCTCACGTATTTCTCCATCTCCTTCTCCATCTCCTCCTCTTCCTCCTCCTTCCTCCTCCCAACTCTTCGCTCTGTTTTTCCCCTGGCAGGAGGCCAGTTCCCCTGCACCGACGACTGCCAGGTGACTTTCGTCAATCTGAAGTGCGACTCGTCCAAGAAACGCCGGCGAGGACGCAAGTCTCCCTCCAAAGAGGTTTCCCACATCACAGCCGAGTTTGAGATGGAGATGAAGGAGGAGGAAGCCTCCGGTGTGTGATCATGTTATTACCTATCTTGTCCCTACTTCTCTGGTGTTTCATTTATGCTTATTGCATTTCTTATTTCTATGTATTTAGTGTGTACATATCTTATTCTCAATTCATAGCAATCTCAAAATCAAAAACCTCTGACGTCGAACAGGTTAAGATCCCTTATCTTCTGACTTAACAGAATAAATCTTTATGATGTAAATTCATACTATACAGGATTGTAAGTAGTATCAAACTGATCTGCAAAAAATATCCAACAGGTCCTTTAGTCTATTATTGAATCCTAAAATCCTAATTTTCTTAAAACAAGTGAAAAAATCTGCCAGTGGGGTGAGATAATTCCACTTGTTTCCAATGCAGTTTCACTTGTTTCAGGAATTTTCTAGAAATGAGTGTCAGTATCTTAGAATGAGGCAGATCACTGCACTTCTCTCAATAAAATGACACTTGATTCTAGAAAATTCTTGAAACAAGTTGATTTGCATCAGAAACAAGTGAAATTATCAAACCCCACTGACAGATTTTTTCACTTATTTTAAGAAAATTAGGATTTTAAGGACTCAGTATTAGACTGAATGACTTGTTAAGATTTAGATTTTTTACAGTGATAAGGATTGGGTCTTTTAAGGGAATCAGTACTTTTCTGAGAATCAAATAGATTTTTCTTTATATTGGTGGTTGTTTGCCTTATGATGACCACCAGCTGGAGCTCACAGTTTCCCCTCCTCTGTGTGTCTTTGCCTCAGACTCCTGTAATGTGGAGTGTGTGCGGGCCAGGATGAAGCAGAGGCTGCAGAACGCCATGCGGACGCTCAGGAAGTCCATCAACAAACAGCAGTTTTACATCCAGTTCTCGGGGACGGAGTACGAGGTGGCCCAGAAGCCGGCCCGCGTGCCGGACGGCGCCGAGGCCTGCAGCACCGGGCAAGTCCTGCGAGACGGAAAATGCGGTGAGTTTGAGGAAGACTGGAGTTTTATTTATTTCTTCAAACGTCTCTCAGAGGTAGAGCTGCTGTGGAGGCGGAAACGTAGTATGGCTAGATTGCATTTTTTGCAGTTTTTCTTTCAGTTACCTCTTGTCTTTTTCACGGGGCTTCAGTCTAACGTTATTGTGGTTCTTTGGCTCCGCCCACTGAGGTTTAACTCAACCAATCAGATTATTTCTTTAAGTTTAGTTTAAAGAGTTTGTGAATTCATTGTGTTGCAGATTAGCTCTGATGCTCAGTCAGCACTAATAAGGGAATTCATTGTTCAAAACTTTCATCCTGATATTAGATATATGATCATATATTATGATAATATATGATATATATGATAATATATGAGATTTGATAAATGTGATTGCAGGCATGAAAGTAAAACTGACTGCTAAATATTAGCTCTCTTGAGATATTTACTTACAAAACAATAACATTTCACACGATATAATTGTCTGTCAGACTGTTTTTCAAATATTGAGCAATGAACATCAGGTAACAGTCTTTTTTTTCACAAAATATGCATTGTTTTGGAATGAAACCCCACAATTGTTTGTGGTTAGTGTGACATGGTGTGTTGTATATAGAGGTAGAACTAAAACAAACTTTGTTTTGTTGTGTATGCAAAAGTAATACAGAAGGAATAAGAATAAGGTATTGATTTCCACTTTGGATGATATGTTTTCTTTTTTTTTCTATGTTCTGATACGCACCTTCTTCTAACCCTAACCCTGATTGCAGACTTGAATCTATCCTCTTCCCATCGACCTCTGCATATTGCTTACGAAACAGTGGAAGCATTAAAGTAGTGTTAAAAGTATCAGCCTCATCCTCATAGTAGTATTACAGCGGTATTAAAAGTATGAACCTCTCCTCTGCCTCCTCAGTGAGTTGTGCCGTCGGGACGTTCTACAGCGGGGAGCAGGAGCAGTGTATGCAGTGTCCTCCCGGGACGTACCAGGACACCGTGGGCCAGCTGTCCTGTGAGCCCTGTCCCAGCACCGAGGGACAGGGCGTCGCCGGAGCCAAGAATGTGTCTCAGTGTGGAGGTGAGTGTTCAGAAACGCCCCCCATCCCGCATCTGTCCTGCAACTCTCCTCCAGTAGTACTGCAAGTAGAGCTGCAACAGACACACAGCATGTTCTTTCCCAAATATAGATAGAACCAAAGCTGGAAGTGACTAATTACATTTACTCACATTAGTGTAATTGAGAAGCTTTTTTGTGTACTATTTTTTAAAGCCAGTA